>NC_136008.1:31454767-31549767 GCF_048128805.1 Centroberyx gerrardi | reverse complement strand
CTTAAATTTACTGATAGAGCTCTTGATACAAGAAGTAAAAATATACAGCAGCTGAACATGATAAATAAAATAATAAATAAAACATGTTATAAACTGCATTAATTCACACAGAAAGAGGAAAAAAGGCACTATTTCCACATTTAATTAGTGTGGCTGGGAAAACTACAAATTGTGCCCCATTGGTGAAATTGAATCTACAGGGGGAGAGGAATAAGAAAATGTATAGATAATAAAAAACCTATTGTCATTGTCATTGTCATTGTCATTGACAAACACAACTTTACTAATTATAGACCGGTGTCATCTCAGTTTTCAAAAGTGATGGAGACAACGGAGACGGTCCATCTCTTCGGGCACTCCAAAAGGAAGTTTTGCTTCTCCAAAAAAAGAAATTAGAGCTTCAAATTGAGAACTTGGCCGTAGAGAAAAACAATTTGGACATGCAGAATATTTTACTGCAACACAAAATGAGCAAGCTCTCTGAAGAAACAATCACATTTACTGTGGCTGATCTTGAAGAGGTTTAGGCTACAAAAACAAAGATTAGAACAAATGCAAAGGAAAGATGTATATTATTTATTTATTATTTATTTACATGTGTATTTGAGTTGTCTATAAGTTGAAAAATGACCGAAATAAACCAAACTAAACTAACTAAACTAAGAATAGATAGGCCATGTATCTACTTTATAACAAATAATTTAATAGGCCTAAATTAAATATTAATCATTAAATATTTATAATCATTCCTGTCTGGGCATATACGTTTCAATAACAAATAAAATTACTTAATTACAATAATTCGTGGAATCATTCTTTATTTATATTTATTTTATTTTGTTTACTATGGTCTCTTGCACAGTGTAGCCATTGTTTTCAACTCCTTCCTCCCCATCCTCCTCTGCCTCTTCAGTGGTCTCATGCTGCTCATCCTCCTCATCTACTGCGAAGTCCTTCGATAAGTTGAACAGCACTACACATGCAAGAATGATCTTGCATGCTCTGCCCGGATCCACACAAAGTTCAGCATGCAGGCAGTGGAAGCGGCGTTTCAACTGCCCGTTGACCCGCTCAATAATTGCCCATGTCTTGCATAAACTGAAGTTGTAGTTCTCCTGTTGTGTGGGGAGACAGAGAGAGAGAGGGGACCGCATGGTACTATCAATTATTATCAATTACATTTAATCAATTATAAATTCAGGTCAAGCATGCAGCTGAACAAGGTAGGCCTACTGTATGTTACAATTTGGATACAATTAGACCACTTGCCTGAGATCTGTTGGCAGGATTTCTGAATGGTGTCATTAGCCATGAACGACATGGATAGCCACTGTCCCCAAGAAGGATGCCTTTATGCCTCCCCTCCTCAAACTCCCTTGCGAGGATGCTCTCATCCAGTATCCGAGCGTCATGGGTACTGCCAGGCCATTGTGCTACAACGTTGGTTATTTTATTTTCATGATTGCAAACTAACTGGACATTGATTGAATGTTGATTTTTTCTGTTAACAAATTGATCTTCATATTGTACGGGCGCTTGAATCCTGATGTGGATCCCGTCTATCACCCCGCACACTTTTGGGAAGCCGGCAACATTAAAGAAGTGCGCCACTATCTCATCCTCCTCTTGTTTTGACGGGAACTTCACCACGGTGTTCAGCAGACGGGTAAGGGCGTTTGAAACTCGGTGAATGACACGGCACACCGTTGACCTGTGGACATGAAATACCTCGCCTATTACTGACTGGAAAGATCCCGTAGCATAAAACCGTAGAGCAATCATTAATTGCAAAGGGGCTGGAAGAGCACAGCTGCGGAAAGTAGAGTGATCCAACTCGAGACGGTCGGACAAATCATGAATTGACTGCCGGTCAAATCTGTAGTGTAAAATCAATTGCGTTAAGCGTATCCATTGGGTTCTCCCGGTCGCGGAACACTCTTCTCGGGATGTGTTCATTTTCTTCATTTATCACCATAAACTCGGCCATGTTGCGGTTAAGATAGAGTCAGAGGTACCTTACGTTTTTTTCCTTACATTGGTTGCTAAGGTCTTTTGTGCAACGGTTTATCTAACTTTAAGGGACTCCTTAAGTATAAGACCAAGATAAGGAGAAAACCTTAAATACTGAAGTGAACATTTTAAGGAAACCCTAAGGAGAAGACTTAAGGGTGTTTTGTGCAACCGATTTTACTTTAAGGAAACCTTAACTCAGACTTTAAGGAAAATCTTAACTTAAGATGCTTTGTGCAACCGGCATTTAACTACACACTAACATTTAGGTCCAAGCTATTTAAAAAAAAGTCATGACAGGCCCTCAAAGTCAGCCATACTGTAATACTGTGACATTTGCAGAATACAGTGGACACTGTACAGTTTAACTTTATTATTATAAAAACGATATTATGTTCTACATATAATATCTATATCTAATCTGTACACACAGCATCAAGGAGTCTATTACACAGCTGTTCTACAGAGAAAAAAGCCCATGTAAAAAGTGTGAGCAGGAAAGCACTGTCGAGTTATTATCCTGTAATGTAATTCACACACCACATACCTTACTTCTCCTGATGCAGAGGGGTGAAGATTTCCCAGAAAGTTTCACTCTGCCCTGCTTGTATAACCAAACCAACTATGCTGTATCCAATATCATTGCATTTTTTGACAAGTCCCCATTTTTGGCATTGTACACCTATAATAATCAGACATGGCACATCAAGACAAAGCCATCACAAACAACAATAAGTTATTCCTTTCACTTTATGAAGAAATTGCTGACTAAAGCAAGCTTCTTTCTTGTGTCATATGAGAAAACCCAGAGTATAAAATTGCTCAGCTTTCAAGAACAGGAACAAATTCACAGATGTGAATTGCAAACAGCAGAAAAAAACAACCAGAACCATACCAAAGCCAGTGAGCAGCTTAACAAAGAACCTAACTCAAGAGGACTTTGATCATGTATCGAAAGGTGGATGGCTGAATGACAGCACAATTGAAGAGTATAATAACCTCTTGCTCTCAAATGTTAAAGACAAGGCTGCACATATTTGTTATCCCACTTTTGTGAGCCAAAAGTTGAGGAGTTTTTGGTGTGATGACGTCAGTGTTCTACCTGAAGTTCCAGAACCACCAGAAAATTGGTTGAACTTTGAGTTGGTGATATTGCCAGTTATTGTAAAATCCCATTGGGGAAGCATAGTTGTAGATTTCACCAAGAAAAGAGAGTATGGTAACAGCATAGTATTAGATGTTGAAATTATGGATTCACTGTTGCAGTATGAGAAGGAGCTAGTAAAGGTGTTTCATCCACTACAAAGATTCCTAACATTGCAGTACTTTGCACTGCATGGCAGAGGTGTAGGTATTGTTTTTCATTTTGAACGTTATCATCACTGTCCCAACTTCCTAAAACAAACAGATGGCAGCAGTTGTGGTATTTTCACTTGTTTGTACTCCAAAGCTGTTCTGTTTGGTGTGAGCCTGAACACCTTTACTCAGAGTGAAAAGCGAAAGTGTGTCATGTATGAGTTGTCAGAGCGAAAGTTACTTCTGTGATTACATAGTGGATGTATGTAAACTCATTACTCTTGGACAAACTACCTAATAGAATCTTGTGTTTCTGCTCTAGGAGAATATTGTCAAGCAAGGATGCAGAGGGACCGCAGCTGATGTGTTCAACCAGGACCAAGACACATCTACACTTTTTTTGCCACTTTGCAACTTTGCTACTATAAGTATTCTATGCGTTATTTATTATTTATGCATATATTTCATATCTAATTTGCCACATTTCTTTTTTTCAGTCATACCTCAAGACTTGAGACTATTGTGTGTGTTTCGAATGTGTGTCTTAGATACTTTATTCTACAAATGTCACAGTGTTAGTATGGCTGACATTGAGGGCCTGCCATGATGTTTTTTAAACAGTTTGGACCTAAATGTTGTGAAAGTGAAATGTGAAAGTACAGGTCTGTAGGAGTGTTTTGACATAGAACATGTGCACACACAAATAAATTTAAACTGTACAGTGTCCAATTTAGTCAGAAAATGTCACATTATTACAGTATGGCTGACTTTGAGGGCCTGTCATTACTTTTCTTAAACAGCTTGGACCTAAATGTTAGTTTGTAGTGAAAGTACAGGTCTGCAGGAGTGTTTTGACGTAGCCTATGTAGTCCAAAAATGCCAAATCTCTGTTTAAATGTAGGGGGGAACCTTCAACTAAATGATTACAACAATTCTTATCATGGAAAAACATTGTACAGATTGTATAGTTGCATTTTGTTGCTTAATTATTTGTTTTTTTGTGCAAAAAGAAGTTTTTTTAGTCAACGTTTGAGTGTTGTGGATTTCTAGAAATTACGCTCTTACTCTGAAAAATTCGCACCGGAAGTCTTATTCTTATTTCAACTCGCGGAGCACAGCCAGCTGGAGATGAGGAACACAGCCATTCTAAAATAGAGCATAACGCATATGATTGGCGGAACTTGGCGACTTTGTTGATGTCAACCGGTTAAAGTTGACGTTTATTAGATGAGAAACTTCACGTTAACAGAGACAAGGAAAAATCATGTTTGAAAATTTCAGAGAAAGACTTCAGACGGTTCAGCAGGATTTCACCACGGGGTAAGCCTGCTCTCTGACACTAATATTTATACTAGTAGGACGCTTACTACTGTAACATGTCTGCTTTCTGAAACCGTTAGGACTAGTTTACACCTGAGATATCTGATGATTTACTGCCCTTGCAAGTCTGCTTTCTGATACTTTCAGGGCCATTTATTTTCCACCTCAGAGATCGGAATATTTCCTATTTTAAGTGGCTAGCTAGCTGCAGCTTCTATTCCATGGTTAGCTATATTAGTTAGTGGACATAAATTCAGTTCACCCCCCCTGGACTAAAATTGATACATCAGTGCAGTTACAATGAATATGATATTGTTTTAACTATTTTTCAGTTTGTTAATGACAAAAACCATTAGGTCACTGGTTAGCTAGTTAGATTGTTAGCCTGCTAACTAGCTGAACTATTGCTCTCAGCTGACAATCATGTGGTGAGAGAGAGAAAAGAGAGGGTCCACTTGTAATTTACACCGGCGTACGCCGAAACTGGCCCGGGTAGGCGGAGTCGGCTGGATGACCCGCTTCAACCTGACGGCTGAGACCGGCGCTGACGTCGTCTATTGGCTGAGATACTGAACAGAGTTACAAAGAGAACCAGACAAAACACAAGCAAGCTTAGGTTCACATTTCTCTTGCAAGATGTGATTTAGCCTATAATGCTTTTCTATCCTTGTGCCAACATGGCTGCTGAAATACGGATTCTTGTTGACAAGCTTTCTGAAGTCCTTAAATACTTTACTGTTACATGAGTAAAACATATTTTTCGGTCTGGTAACCTTGTCTAAATGAAGTCAAAGTGCAGTACAGAATGTTTTCAAAACGGTTGTTAATGGTACGACTGGCACCCATGCAGTGTAGTACCAGTCCCAACGGGGCTAGGGCAGGGCTGTACAGTGCGACATGTCGCACGCGCTACGAAAAAATCGGTCTGTGCTAGGGCTGAAACGATTCCTCGAGAAACTCGAGTAACTCGATTACTAAAAATCATCGATGCAAATTCTTTGCATCGAAGCTTCGTTTAATCCATATAACTATATACACACTCAGTGTTTCGCACGGATGATTATTACTGTTGCACAACGCGCTGTAGTCACACACACACACACACACACACACACACACACACACACACCTACTCCCCTCACAGTGATGCATAAAATACCCCAGAAAGCAAAATATCAGGTGGTGTAAGTAGCAATTGGAGCCTAAAATGCACCAGTCCAATACAGCAGGTATATTCAGTTTAGTTTGATTGCAGTGAGTAGGGTCAGCAGGTGTAGGGCAACCCTTCAACATAGTAAATAAATGTACATTAGCCAGTCTTATGAACTTGTATGATATTTAGGCCTAGTAATAAATATCAATAATAATTATTATTTCACCTCGTTTTCAGTAAATCACAGTGTCGTATGGACAGCTTCGTGCGGACAGCTTTTCTCTTTTGTATATTTACTATTGCTCTTTAATAAAGCAAAAGTATTTCTTATCTAAATAATATTAATAATATTACTAAAATAATCGATAGCTGCAGCTAGGGCTGCAGCTATCGATTATTTTAGTAATCGAGTATTCTACCGATTATTCCATCGATTAATCGAGTAATCGGATAAGAAATACTTTTGCTTTATTAAAGAGCAATAGTAAATATACAAAAGAGAAAAGCTGTCCGCACGAAGCTGTCCATACGACACTGTGATTTACTGAAAACGAGGTGAAATAATAATTATTATTGATATTTATTACTAGGCCTAAATATCATACAAGTTCATAAGACTGGCTAATGTACATTTATTTACTATGTTGAAGGGTTGCCCTACACCTGCTGACCCTACTCACTGCAATCAAACTAAACTGAATATACCTGCTGTATTGGACTGGTGCATTTTAGGCTCTAATTGCTACTTACACCACCTGATATTTTGCTTTCTGGGGTATTTTATGCATCACTGTGAGGGGAGTAGGTGTGTGTGTGTGTGTGTGTGTGTGTGTGACTATCATAATAATAACATGAATGAAGCTCAGGCTTTCACAAATTGACTGCAGCATTTTATTTTCTGTGGTTATTTTCTTGAGCAAAACTTAGCTAACTTAGGGACATCATAACTAGCCACCATATTGATTTACGTTCTTAACTAGCCATTACATATAGCCATAATTAACGTGCATTCTTTACTAGCCTTCATCTCATCCCGTTTTAATATTAAGTGCGGACTCCGCCCACCCGGCCAGTTTCGGCGTACGCCGGTAGCAATTACAAGTGGACCCTATCCTACAGTCCCTGCTCTCAGTGGAGGGAGGGAGCTACGCTGTGTGTAGGAAGCGCTGTGACCGTCAGACCTCTCTGGATTAGACAAGCAAGTAGTGAAAACCGGCATCAGCCATACTAATTTATTGCCAAATGCTTTGGGATTCAACACATTAACATTGCTTCCCATGGTCAGAAAAAGTCGGCAGATTTGTCGCTAGTCGCTTTTGAGAAATAAAGTCGCCAGGGGGGTCTGAAAAGTCGCTAAGACTAGCGACAAAGTCGCCAAGTTGGCAACACTGGATCCCAAACTTTGGACACTTTCTGTCGTTTTCTCTGGCCTGTCTCTTCTCTTCGCCCCTCGCTATTTTCTCTCTCTTTCTCCAGCGCGTTGTGCAACAGTAATAATCATCCGTGCGAAACACTGAGTGTGTATATAGTTATATGGATTAAACGAAGCTTCGATGCAAAGAATTTGCATCGATGATTTTTAGTAATCGAGTTACTCGAGTTTCTCGAGGAATCGTTTCAGCCCTAGCTGCAGCCCTAGTCTGTGCGATGAATGAATTTACCGCAGTAGCACCCGTGCGATACAGTTTTGCGTGTGTGTGTGGCGCCGCTTGTTTGTGTGAAGTGAGGGTTTGTGTGTGTGAGGTGAATCGATGGCGCATCGCTATTCTACTTGGTAGTTGTAGTCTATCGTGCGATTAAAAATCATGTCCCCGGCTGCGTAGAGTCCATGCATCCAACACCAATTCCTAGGGAACAATCCCATATTTCCTATGCGGTTGCCTCTACAGCGTTTCCTCTGAGGGCAGTGCAGCACCCGGACAGTCTACAGCGCGCACACGCTAGAGTTATATTGTACTTCATCTTCAAAAAAGGCAGATGGTGCAGCAGAGAGGCTGCTCTCCACTGCTGGAGACATAACGTTAATAACAACACAGGGGAGCACTCCGCCTCCCCCTCATTTTGTTATTCTCATACAGGCAGGAGACTGTAAGATGCTTTCAAATTAATTTATTCATTAATTAATGCAGTTAACTTTTTAAAATAAAAAGGCTGCGGACCATTTATCTTAATTGCCAATTATGTTTCATATTGTGTTTCAGTGGACTAAGGACTAGGGATGGGAGGATATAAGATTTTATCGTTTATCGCGATAAAAACACTCAAGATAATTTTATCTTGGTGAATTTCCATTATCGGGATAATCGTGAATATCGTCACGAGCGTGAATATCCTCATGAGTGACTTGAAAAAGCTGTCTAGCTCACTAACGTACAGCCCTATTGATTTTATTTTATTTAAAGAACAGACTCACACAATGTTGCTATTTTTTATTTATTTATTTATCCTTTATTTATGCAGGGGGACCTTATAATTTATGATTACCTTATTTAAGATTGTTTGATTGTTTGTTTTTTGCATTCATTCTGCTGTCCTTGCTGTACCTCTGTCTGTGTGATTTGAAAACCAAAAAAAGTTATTCATTTACTGTGCATTTACAACACATAACTAATTGAACCATGTGAATGTTTGGATATCAGGTTGATAGGTAGATTATTTTTATTAATGGATTTTTTTCTCTCATTGTGATTACCTGCTGGGTGTTGGCGAGAGTCTGAATCTGTCCTGTCCTGTTTGTTTTTCACTAAAAAGGATGTTCACAAAAAAACAGATGTGTCCTGTGATGCAATAAAAATATCTGTTTCTTAACAAAATGTAAGGTAAAGTGATTCCAGTATGTTTTAGTGCCATTTTAAGAGTTTTAAGCATATTTTGATGATTATCGGGATAATATCGTGAATCGCAATTATTTTGGCCAGGATAATCGTAACATGAAATTTTCATATCGTCCCATGTCTACTAAGGACACCAGTGAATGGTTTGGCACACAGTATACTGGAGCAAGAGACTGAAAATAGTGCCCCCTTTTCTATTCATTCAATCGAGAATCAGTTTTGAATCGAGAATCGGTTTTGAATCGAGAATCGATTCTGAATCGATTCGGACACCCAGGAATCGGAATCAAATCGAATCGTGAGATTCCCAAAGATTCACACCCCTAATTTGAAGCGTAATATATTGATGTTTTGTATACAGTTGTTATGTCCCTGCAATTTACCATTATGGGCAAATAAAGAAAATGTTTGTCTGAAAACATTTCTTGTTAAGGTTTGGATTTTGTGTGCCCTCTATGCAACATTAATGTCCTTTGCCAGTCACATACCTGTTTTAAGTGATGAACTGCACTACTTGTGGTTGTTTTTAGAGATGGTAACAGACATTTTATACGTGTGCTACAATTTTGTGGCCTGTGCTACAAAACTATCAACCTCTGTAGCACCAGTGCTATGTGCAAAAAAAGTTAACGTACAGCCCTGTAGGGTGTGCGCTTTTTTTGGTGTAGCGGCCAAGGTCCGAATTGCAAGTCACGTGACCATGGGACTCAAAAAGACTTTTCCCATAGAGATACATTAGAAAAAAAATGCCCGTAAAACACAGTCAAAAAGGACTCTTTGTATTATCAAATTTTAAAGGTCCCATATTATGCTCTTTTTAGCAGTTTAAAACATTTCCCAGTGGTCTTTAAAACAAGGTTATGAATTCTGTTGCAAAAAAACACAAATCCTGCCTCTGTGGAGCCTCTCCATCCTCTGTTTCTCCCCTTATTAACTATGCGCTGTTCTGAGTGGGCGGGGATGCTATGATAATGAGGCGCTGCTCTGATTGGCCGCCTGATCGGCTGGGTGAGGGGGCAGGGTGCAGATGCGGAAATCCCCAAAACCAACATGGCAGCTGCTACAGACGAAAACTCCATGTAAGACCGTACATGTTTGAGGCGGAATCTGTCAACTGAGCTAGAGGAGGCAGCTGCCGAAGTTTTATAGACACGGGTACAGCAGGACGTCTCTGAACGGTAGGTTGAAATTTGAGTGTGTTGTTGGTGCTTTCTCACCGTGCGTATGTGGTTGTGTCGGCTATGTGGTCTTGCTGGCTAGCCATAGCGGACAAATTTGTATCCCGTAAAAATTATATTTAACGTTACCTGCCGGAGTGTCTGGCTTTGTGAGTTAGTGTTATTGTTTTGTCGTTATACGGTAACTGTATGGTACCGTATGGTTTATATGATTAATTTTTAGCCTGACGTTCACCGGTGCCAGTGGTTTGAGGTTGTCTAGTAAGTTCGTCAACACAGTAGGTGTCGATAACTTTTTGCTGGCTACTTTGATAGCTGCTGTAATGTTATTCCATGAAATGTCTTACAATTGTCATTGTACTGGCCAGCGATAGGAAACAAATCCACACCAGACATGTCAGACATTAGTTATTACGTTCAATGACATCAAATTGATGTGAAGACGCAAAAGAAGAAATCATCTTCAGGGGATACAAATATTGTCATGACGCCAGCAAACCATATGGTTATGTTCAATGCTATCTCCCGTCTTGGCCATATGACTGTCGTAATTTATGCCAGTGTTATTCAGCTACAGCTCAACAGTTTGAGATCTAACGTACATGTACAACTATAGCTCAAATATTCAAACATTGCATCTCATCGAGGCCTACTGGTCATTCCCCCTGTACATAACATCTTACCAGTTTTGGAGTTGACACCTTTATTGTTTATGTCCTAAGTTAATTTCATGCAGTACTAACATCTACTCTAAATTGTCTTTGCTAAATAATAAACATGTAATACAGATAAACGCAATTGTCAGTGTAATGTTCTTATAAACCTTGCAAAATCATTAACGGTTACTCTTTCTCATTCCTTAGGTTACCAGAAGAATGAATCAGCTTCAGGATCCACCTACATGCATGGTGGATCATCCTGGTCTGGAGCCTGTATGTTTGAATGTGTTTTCACTCAGAATGCAATGAACATTTATAAAGCAGACTATGGGCCCTTACGGCTTTGAGGTACAGAGCAGTACGTTTCTTTTATGCATTCAATGCATGAATTGATTTGCCAAATAATGATATGGCCAACATATGACTTTTGACAATGCTGTACATGACAATAAATTTGATTAAAATAACTCTGTGTTGTTATATTTTATTACACATGCCATGTTACAGGTGCGGTTGTCTCGTGTAAGGAGATATGTCTGCAAAGTGAGCCAGAGGAGCTAACCTTAGCTAGCGCTAGTGCTAACGCTAATGCTAGATTAGCTTGCTGCTAGCGGCACTAGCCCCTAACCTTGATCATAGTAGGTTTGTCCTAACGGCACCGGGTTAACGAGACGAGGTGCTCGTTTTGGCCGGCTGAGGTACAACCGATTCTGGCTGCACATGCTTTTGCCCCAATTGCTAACTGTTGCCATTGTGGCCTACAGGCTTCACAGGGGGTTCCCCAAATTTCTGAGTAGCCAGCCAGATGGGAAAAGTAACCGGCTAAGGGATGTTTGTGGTGGCAAGATAGCTTTTTCCCGTGATGCCACTTTTTACCAAACCTTAAATATGTTTATGAAAGCATGACAATAAAAATAAACAGATAATCTTTATTAATTGTGAATGTTTACTGTACTTTTTTGAGTCAGTGCAGAAATGCAATTTGTAATTGTAGGAAATAAGTAGGCTAAAACAAAAATATTATAACAAATAATAATAAATATAAGAAAAAAGTTCATATTTTAGTCTTCTCAGAGCAATACTGGATCTCTCTCCTGAGTACGACTGCACTCACAGAACTGAGATCCAATAATTATGGAAACATAAATCAGTTTAAATAATGAGGAAATGCCCCAATTTTGCATGGTCATAACACTTGCATACTGGGGCTTTAACAAACCCTCCTAAAACAGAAGCCCCTATGGTCTTTCCCTGTTCCTCCCTTCTCCCATTTATATTTTGAACATTGGCAAAATGGAGTCAGTGTGCAAGTGGGACTTGTCAGGATTGGTTAAACTTGGGTGGCAACATCAAAATCAAGGACCAGAATGGATTAACATGACGTTGTTCAGTCAACAGCCTCTTTAGACCCCCTCCCCCAACTCGAGAAATGGCCACATACTCACTGCAACTAAATAGGGTTTTCACTCCTCATTGGAGCACTTAAGTTCACACACAGTTCAATTATTAAGGAGAGTGACAACCGCATTCTACAACCGAACTCACTAACTGAAAAAATCAGGTATTGACTACTGAATTTGAAAGCGGTTTCGGTTAGTCCAAGTAGCAGAATCGGACAACTCGTTGTTATGTAACGTAAGGTGAAACACTCGTTACGTTACGTAACATTACCATCGTTAATTTGAAAGAGACGGAGGTAAGTGTTGTGAGACATTCTCAAATTTTCTATCCAGTCTGTTTCCTCAACAGTGCGGTTGTTCCTACCAGTTCTGCGGTGTTCGGCGCAAATGTTGCGATTAAAACTATCAAGTCCATGCGGTGAAAAAAGAGAATGTGACGCCGCTGTCAGTGGTGGTTTATTAAGACCTTATGGATAAATTGACGCCTCTGGTTACTGGTGTCAAGTAAACCAAAAATACAGGCAATGACAGCCGCCATATTGATCTGAAGTAAACGTTACTATGGTTACAGACATTATTTACAGCCATCGCGAGATCGTAGGAGTGGAGTGACTCCCGCACATACACAGTACATACGCAGTATTACTCCTGTCTGCTCCAGTGTGTACCATACATATGTGCATTCACTCAATTCGGTTGTCACTACCAAATTCTGGCAGTGTGTACATAGCCTTAGTTAGGGCTGCAAGATATATCGTTTCAGCATCGTCATCGCGATGTGTGCGTGCGCAATAGTCACATCGCAGGACGTGCGATGTCAAGTAAGGCAAATCAACTCAAACACGTCATGCTACAACTTTTTTGCTGCTTGATACAAAAGGAAAACTCGGTTCTCATTTTCCATGACTAATCTACAAGAGAAGTCTGTCTGATACAACATAATTTACTCCGATTTAAGGGTTTGTTATAAGAGTAGCGTATGTTACCTTTCCAGCTTTCGTGGCTCCGAACCGTAGTTGGGAAGCCTCTGGTGTTGTGCTAGCCTATTTTAGCTTAGCCTGGCTCGTAGCTGGTAACAAGCTTTTTACTAAGAGTCCGGACCAACTCTGCAGTGGAGAACTGGCACTTTATTTCGGTACAGCAGCGAACATAATGCACGGCCTCTCAGTGACGTTGTAAGCTCTTTTCCCGCTAACTATGGTAACTTTACTCACTCAGTTGCATCCTGCAACTCACTCTGGCTGCGGCTAAAAACACACTCACTTCCTACTACATCACCCGCGCAGGTTACCCACAAGGCCACCTTCTTAAAGGGGCAAGGCTTGATAGAGCTATTCAAGTCATTTGGTGAAAATTCCTGTATTTTTTCATATCGCAATATATATTGCAGAAAAAAAAAATATTGCAATGTCAGTTTTTTCCAATATCATGCAGCCCTAGCCTTAGTGACATTCAGTTATAAAAGTAGCCGGCCAGACAGAGGTGGGTAGACGGCTAAATAGCCAGCAGCCGGCGCTTGGGGAACCCCCTGGGCTTCCTCGCATTCACAGGCCCGCATCAAACTCTGTCTCATCAGGACTGGAGCTAAATCACTACCCGATGCTATTTGGACTGAAATACCATAAACTACCGTATCCATTTCTCATTCTCAAGATACATTAGTGGACACATCTCTCCACACAAGGCAACTGATTTAGCAACAAAGCACCATAGAGTGTAAAATAAACAAGAACACAATGTCGTAAACAAGCAAATGGAACATAACTTTACACACATTAGCAAACCGCGACATGTTCTCAAGCCCAGCTGACTGTAAATATTATCACAGAGTGGCGACACTTACCGATTGCACGTTTGCTGTTGGGTCACGTCCAGTTAGGATAGATCCATCTTTCAGCTGCAGTTGATTGTTTGCTGGACATTTTTCCATGCTACGCTACGCTACAGACAACAGGGTTTGGTCTTCCACATTCAGTTCTAGCTACATGTAGCATTAATCTGTAGTTCTATGCACCTTTTGTTGTATATTTATTTACATCACAAAATTCTCAGTTTACAGATTGCATATGTACGTTTCTTTATCCTCTTAAGTTATGCATAGGCTATATTTTGGCTTTGATGGTTCTAATTTATTTTACTGTCTTTACATTTATCTTTGCATGTCCAATTTGAGTTAATCTGCTAGAGTTACATGCTGATAATGTCTATTATCTATGGCATTGAGTCTATTTCCCACCAGGTGCTTTTCTGGGCACTCTATAGCGTATAGGGACAGAGTGTAGATATTACTTGCAAATTCAAGTAAACCCTGGTCTTGCTGTGGCACCAAACAAACCCAGATTGTTCCCAATGATAATACCGTAACAGATTTTTTTTCACCAGCAAAACTTGCATTTAAGTTGCACAATGCAAACCTATCTTCATATTCCCTTCTACCACTGTACCAAGGTTTGCGGTTATGTTTAAAATGGTAATGAGCTCTCCAGTGCCCCCATGTTGTTTGATTGGCCAATAATGGAGGGTTTGCCTCTTTTTATGTCTTCTAGAGGTCATGCACCGGCCTGGAAAGTAAGCCCGATCCCAGTCTGAGCCCATGATGTTCTGGCTCGACCCGAAACTAAGCCCGTAATGCAGCATTTGAAGCCCAAACCCAACCCGAAATCAAAACATTCCTATTTAAAAGTCATAGCCTAGTGGTCCGTGTATTTTTGGGTCATTCTATTTTCTTTTCAGAAACAGAAATTAAGCAAGTACAGATTCCGTACAGGCCCACAGCGCATGTGTTGAATTCCACTAGCTGCAGCCACACTGATCCGTCGGAAAACGGACAGAATTATTGACGGATAGATTTCTGTCCATTGGGCTGTTTGGGAATGTCAGCATGGTGGGAGAGGCAGAAATACAGTAGCGTAGCTTTGCTCGTAACAGTGCTACTTCATAGAAAAATAAGAAACGGACTATACAGTATACATTTAATAAGCAAAGACCTGGAAAACCTAGAGTCATCCCATTATACCAGGCTTTCTCCGTTTTATCTTTGTTTTAGTTGTACCATTGTGTCTGTGATCGGCACTATTTTGGGGGGGGGGGGAATTCTCTTCTTGTATTCTCTTATATTGTCAATATATTGGCTTTTATCAATAAAGGATCCCATTACCTGGATGACTGAAAAATTATCTAATGTACTCCATTTTAAATAGTTCCTTTTGTCAAACAAATAACTAACCTGTGCATATCTAAAGTGCTCCCTTTCAAGTAGTTTGTGTCAAAGATAACATAACTTCAAAATATAAACAGTGCTACACTGTTCTGTTTGTTGCTAGCTTTTGTCTACAAGGTACAGAAGAATAGAAATGAGGCCCCTTTTTACAGAGAAATCAGCTTTTCTGCCCCTCTGCCCTCCTATCTCTCTGTGCTGTCAGTTTCACCTGTATCTTTACATCGTTAAATTACTAGCCTTTGACATTGTTAGATTATCTACTCTGTTTTACTGCTTAGCAGCTCCTCTGGTCCAGACTGTCCCTGCTCCTCCTCAGGACGAGTCCTTTTCCTTCTTTGAAAATATTTTTCAATATTAATCTGGATTGAGGGAGCAAACATTCAGAGTTAAGAAGTTAATATTAACGTTATCAGTCCACTCAGTGGATACTGACTAGCAGCTGTATACAGCTAATCTGCTAATCTCGGAAACGCAGCTGTATTCTGAATAACGTTAATAACAGTTAGTTCTTCTTTTCGGGAATTCAGCCGGCTGTTTTCTTGGGAAAAAAAATATCCCTCACGCCCCAATGAGGTTCTATATTAGCGCGCACATGTGCAATGGGAGGTGCACAGACGGTTCCGTTGAGAGAGCGAGCGAGAGTGAGCGACATAGAGAGAGAGAGAGAGTGAGCGACATAGAGAGAGAGCGCAGAGCAATTAGTGGCTGAGCGAATCAATGCGCTATACGCAGCTCTACAATTAAATAATGGAAAAAAAAACCAATTGTGGCGGTCAGTGTTGATATTGTGGTGGGCCGCCACAAAGTTGTCTATGTGTGGGAAACCCTGATGTTGAAGGACCATTTTACTAGGGTGCCCCATGACCAAACTTTCCACAAAGTTGCATGCAAATCAGCATCTGCATCTCAGGACTTTGATTATTGAACATAAGAGCAGCATCAACAAGGGAGACTCTTCCTCCCCCCTTGCTAACCACTTCCTCAAAATGGACACTAGGACCCAGTCCCAAACCAGTCCCTATACCCTTGCGCGATCCATTTCCCCTCCGTTTGCGCATTTAAGTGGAGGGTTTGCCATATTAAAGGCCGTCCCAAACCAATTAGCGGGGAGTGTAAGTGGACTAGAATATACCCTCCGACAGCGAGTCTGCATCGATGCAGACTTACGATCGCCTGCTAGCAGGAAGCGCACCTGCAACAGGAGAATGGAGGAAACACCATACAAATGTTAAGTTCCGTCTTTCTAATCTGTCAAGTATTTTTGTTTTCCTCACACTGACTTTACAGCCTCAAACAAAATCACGGAATGTATGGTGAAGTTTAAAACTAAAAAAGGAGAATATCACTTTCTCCCTAAGGTCGCTTGACTTGTAGCAAACCCATAAATGCCTATTCACCTTATGCTGCTCCGCCCACTCTGCTATCTTCCAGTTCGAACGCAGTTGTAATCAGCCTTCCAGTTAAACGCCGGCTAGCTTGTCTGCTCGCTTTACAATATGGAAAAAATGAATGAAATATGGGAGCATACATCATTTAAACTGCGCCGATCGGATGGCGTAACTGTACCGCATCCATCTACTATTACTGACTGGGTGGATGATATACAAAAGTGGCCCGAAATAACATACATGGACATTTTCAATTACATTGTACTGTCCATTGGAGTGGATGGAGCCGCTGTGAGGAACTACTAGCGAATTGATTTGATCCAATTCATTCTAGCAAACGAACAAGTAGTGTGTTTTTTCTAGGAATGGGAGAGTTTAACCCACTACTCGTTTAAACTCAAGTGTTGTGCTAGTCAACGTCAAAACACACTAGTTGTTTAAACTAAAATCATGTCTATTAGGCTGCCTCCTCTGCGGGTCTCACTGTTGGCTTTGGACCCGTCTCCCGCCTGAACATGTGGATGCTAACAAAAACAGACCATTCAAGTGAAAGACTGGAAATTTGATCAAATGAGCCTACTTTTACTTATCTTATTGTTTCAGGTGCGCTGCCGCGGCATTCAAACAGTCAATTGCAGTCTACTTGAGGTGAGGGAGAACCGCAAAAATCAAATCTAGGTTGATGGAATATTAACGTAAACATCTTGAATTTACCGGACGGATAAATGCCATTGTTTTGAAACGATATCGCACAATAATCACCCACATAAAGTTTATTGCTGCAGTAGATCCAGTAGTTCCCGCGGATCCCCCTTCCACATTGTAAATATACCGTACTGTAATACGTACCGGGTAAAAGGTGGATAAAGAAGCTTGTGGAAATTGATCATTGTTAATTCTCCCTGCTGTGCTCCTGGTCAGCTGTGTAAAGACGGCAGAAGATGGTAAAATGTAGGATAAAAGTAATAAGACTGTACCGTTATTAAGCCATGAGTTAGTTTCCATCAGTGATCTAAATGGTAAACGTTTTAATCAAAATTTAGATTAGCAGTGTTCGAGTGTGTATAAATGTATATGTGTGTGTGTGAATAAACATGATGAAATAGATCTCAAGTTACATCATTTTAGCCTCTTATTTCTTTTCCTCTATTTCCTCTACTTTCATCTAACTAGCTAGTAGCATACAGCATAAACAAATGAAATGTAATCCTACTTCCGCTCTACAACGGAAGTGAGATTACAAAATGACCAGCAGCCCAGCACCCTGGTTCCTGAGAAACATAAGGTGAATGTGCATGCATACATAAAAAAAGTCCAATTTACTTCATGTCATTCTCATGGTTTTGGATGTTATGCCTTTACAGTAACAGTTTCAACCTGTTATCCTTGCCTCTTAAAATTTGAAACTGCAAAACAGCCACGCGTGCACGACGTCTATCGGTTGCCATGGTGACTACTGCTTCCAATTCTTCCGGTAGAGTGGCAAGGGCATCCCACAGTTTGTTAATTTATTTACACCCTCTCCCTTCATTAGAAGTGCCCTCCAAAGCTATGAGTGTAACTTGATTTGGAGTGACACTTGGTGGTGAAGTGGAAGGGGGCTGGTTTGGGATTGGGCCTTGGTCATGGAACGTAGGTTCTTGGCCACACACAAGGTCAACCCCCCTGTGAGGGGTGGAGATTTTTTTTACATTTTTAACCTGGGTACCTTATCCCCAGAGGGACTCAATGAAGAACTCGATCTCTCGTGTTTTTTGTGAATTTGTTGCAGTCTTTGTTGGAGTCTCACCTCTCCTTTTCTATGACTATTGCATTTTATTATATTATATAATGTTATGCTATGTAGGTTAGTGCTATAAAATTATATAATATAGTATATTATTGGGGTATATTGTATAATGTCATATAATGTAATATAACATTTAAAGTTCTCTATTTTGTCTTAAGTGGCTACTGAGTCTGGTAGAACTGCTTTTCTGTCATTTGTTATCATTTGTATTTATTATTATTATCATTTGTTATTATCTTGTCTAGTCCATTTTCCCTCCTTTTTTTTCTCATTTCTAGGATCCTCTTCGACTCCCTTTCAATAAGAGATGGGGGACTCAAGTCACATAACTCGAGTCACAAATTTGATACGTGATAAAAGACTTGACTTTGACTTGGTATTCATTACTTGAGACTTGACTTAATACAGATGACTCAAACGTAGGGATGCACTGATACCCTTTTTTTCACTGCCGATGCAGGGCATACATGTAAATAACAGGGGAACAACAAAAAAACTGCAGCAGGGCAAAAAACCCTTCAGTGTAAATAACTGACCATGAGATACATGAATAAATAAAGTACTGTTACATAACATAGGGATACAGTGCAAAAAAACTCAAAAAAGTGCAAAAGAGCAACAAACTG
Source organism: Centroberyx gerrardi (assembly GCF_048128805.1). Lineage (NCBI taxonomy): Eukaryota > Metazoa > Chordata > Actinopteri > Beryciformes > Berycidae > Centroberyx > Centroberyx gerrardi. The sequence continues at coordinate 31,530,894 of NC_136008.1, read as the reverse complement.
ACCAGTGCATACTGCTGCAAAACAATATTGAAACAACCATACAGCCTTTGTTTATATTTTTTTCTTCTTCTTTAGAGTGAATAACTGACAGAAAAAATACTGCCACACATAGGCTTTTTCTGGGCATAACTTCCAGTGTGTGCCAAGTCTAGTCTAGTTTTGCTCACTTAAGGACAAGGGGCAGGTTTTTCTTCAGAAACAGAAGCATCTCACCTCTCTCTGCTGTCAGCCTGTTCCTCCGTTCACTGACAGTGTTGGAGGCTGCACTGAAGAGCTGACGCACGCACTGAAGAGCTGACGCACGCACCGGTCTTGTCACGCTGGGTTCACACAGGACGTGTAGCGGCCACGGAATGGCCCCAAAGCGGAGGCTGCTTCCTTTCAGCGCCCATGTTAATGGGTCAGGTTCTTCACACTGGCCGCGGCGCGGCGTGGAGCTCCACTCGCGGCTCGCAATCTGGAGCGCCAGTTTCGGCATCTGGTCTATTTTCTCCGCGTGCCGCGGTGCGTATTTCACAGGAAAACACCATAAAAATACTATGATACTAAGCCCAAGGACACTCGATGTAAGTTTGGGTGAAGGAGCAGGCGTTTGGAAGGCATCGCTAAGTGAAGCTCTCGGTAACGGTGAATTGGATAAAGATCTTTGACACTAGATGGCTATGTCATTACTAGCGTCCCTTTGGGACTAAAATAATTCCCAACCGCAGACATGTTTACATCCACACATCCATGCTCTCTTTCTTTTTCCAACTTCTTCACTCACTCGCGTTGCATCATGTGCAATCTCAGGCATGTTTTAAGGCAGGTGAATTATGTGTTTTATGGCATGTTGCGACTATGCCAGTTTATTACTCTGGGAGCTCATTTTACCAAACTGATTGCTGCAGATTATATTGTTCACTGCCACTGATATCCGATCTAGCATTTTAGGCCAATATCGATCCGATACCGATACCAAGTATCGGACCGGTGCATCCCTACTCAAAAGCACTTGACATTATGATAAATATGATAAGATATGATTTAAAGATATGATAAGAGTGTGATAAGTCACCGTATTTCCCACGGCACAGCCGAGAGCAAATTCAGGTCAGCCAGGCAGTCCATCATCTGTCGCTTTGTGAATGATGCGCTTTGTGAGATGGCCTCTACAGGGCGTCTTTGACTGAGATGGTCTCTCTCTTATGGGCTAAATGCCCATATTGAGTCCCATACACTGATAAATGCCACATTGAGTTCCAGTGAGCCCCCGCTCTGCCGTTAATTTACAGGCATCTACGTCTTCTGCTGCCCTGCAAACCTTAACGTTAGGTAATGATATTACCTTGTGGTGTTTAAGTGACGTTAGTGGAATAGGTAATTTAACCGATAACTGTGGCACGCTAGCTGAGCATTGCTCCCACACACTGAGCCCCATTCTCCGCTATTAATTTACAGACATCCACGTCTTCTGCTGCCCTACACACCTTCACGTAGGTAACGTTATTGCCTGTGGTTTTTAAGTTACATTAGTGGAATTACATAATTTAACCGACAACCGTGTCACGCTAGCTGCGCGTCGCATTAACAGAAAAAAAAAAAGATAATGTTGGTGTTTTTCAGTTACCTGGTAGCTAGCTATCGTTAGTTACCCAGCTAGCTTATTAAGTTTCCATTCACCAATGTAATGTAGCTAGTTGCTGCTACTGGCTGATGTACTTGTTGAAACATGATTGGATGAATTTTAGCGCAACGCAGTGAACGGCGTGGACACATACAAATTTAACCTGGCAACCTAATGTTAGCAATGACAGCAGACCCCAGCAGACTGGACAATGCAGGAGGCAACTGCCATGTAGTATTCCAGGGGACTTCATTTGACCGCGTAATCCTCTGCGTCACACATTCTTCTGCTTTGAGGCAGCCGGTAGGTTTTTCTCTAGCTAGTGAGATTTCACAGCTTAAAATCTATACGACGGGTCAAATAACATGGGAAAAGTATCGACAAGACAACTCCCCTGTCAACACTATGCATTAGGTGAGTGTACTGTAAATTGTAAGGCTGCAACTAACGATTATTTTTTTTATCGAATAATCTTATTATTTTTTAGATTAGCCGATTAATCTAAAGATTAATTTATCGATTATTCTATCGATTATTTTCTGATTAGTCGATTAATTCATTGATTAATTTACTAATAAATAATAACCATAACTTTTACCATTAATCTTTCAACATTTTATTCAAGCATTTTCTCATAAAAATCCTAATTTTACAAATATAAATGTCCCAACATAAAAAAATAAAGTGCCAAGAATTAAAGGGCATCTATTAGTAATACAAATGTCCATCAGTTCAACATAAATTCAGCCAAACATAAAAAATTGTGCAAAACAGATTTGAGGGCATCATTCACTTTAAAGAATGTCCATCAGCCCAACATAAATAGTGCAAAAAAGATTTGAGGGCATGCATTAGTAATTGAAATGTTGATCAGTTCAAGTAACAGTTCAAAAGAGGTTGATAATCTAACAAAAAAAAAACATCTGAATCAGCACTGATCTCAATATTGAACTTTTCTCAATACTGAAGTGACAGCAAGAGTTCAATTAGCATTACAGTGGAGGAATGTAAGCATGTCTACATGCTCTGCAGTCAGGCTTGCTCTTTTCTTAGTCACAATGTTCCCTGCAGCTGAGAAGAGGCGTTCGGATGGGGTTGATGTTGCAGGGACAGACAAGTATGACTTTGCCAGGATAGCCAAGGTGGGAAAGTTTGCTTCATTTTCCTTCTACCATTTGAGTGTGTTCTCATCCTTCAGGATAGGCGGTTCTCCAAAGTGTATCAGTACCTCATTCCTCAACCTTTCACTGTTAGTATCATCTTGAACATGTCCATTGTCTTCCTCACTGTTGCTGTGCTCATCTGAATCTGAGCACAGCAGAGACACTGGCCTCTCTGAAACTGGTGGCTTGGCACTTGCTGAGTCAAAAGAAGGGAGAGAGAGAGAGCTATGATGTTGCACAGCTACATCATAGCTGCCATCTCCTGTGCTGCAGCAGCCTGGAAAGCCTTGACAGGCGTGGTCTCAAAGGATGTTCTCTGTGTGGACTTTTGGAGGCCCTTCACCAGTGGAGGTAGAGCAGAAACGGAGACATAAGCCTCTCCACTCAGGAAGACAGTGGCACACTCAAAGGGCTTTAGGACTTGTTCCAGTTCTTCAAGTAGGCTCCACTGATCACTTTTCAGATCCAGGTAGCGCTTCCCTCGCTGTGTGACTTCAGGGTCTGAAAGGGTTGCTGTCATGGGCCACCTCTGTTCCAGCAGGCGGCTGATCATGTAGAATGAACTGTTCCATCTTACTGATATATCTTGTATTAGTTTATGCTCAGGAGTACCCATTTGTTGCTTCTTTGCTTTCAGCTTGATGCTGGCCAACTCTTCTTGAAATGTTCTACAAGGCATCTTGCAGCCCTGAGTGCCTTGCTGATCTGGGCATCCTTCAGAGCATGGTTAACTACTAACTGTAGTGTATGGCCAGCCACCGGAGAGAAGTAATCCCATGCCTCTCTTCAAACATCCTCAGAGCTGCAACATTGGCAGCATTGTCATGTACAGCAACCATTACTTTAGTCATGGATATACCAAACTTCTCAGCTGCTTTTTCCACCCAAGCAGCAATATTTTCAGCTGTATGTTGCTCTTCAAGTGGCATCGTGGTCAGGCTATATGAAGTCAGCTCCCAGTCTTCATTAATAAAGTGGCAGGTGACACCTAAGTATGCCTCAGTGGCAATGGACTGACTTACAGCATAACGTTAATGGAAATCTACGTCGTTTAGTTTTATAGGTCTATATGCGTGTAAACAAACTGCTTACAACTTGAAAATATGTGCTGGAAAGCGGTGTTGCCATACTAGCCAACTAGCCATATCCTCTGGGAGTCTTCTTTGGGTTCCTGTCTGAAACACAACAGATAAGGATGCAGCGATGACTCCCAACTAGGCACTGGCTACCAACCAACAATCAGACAAAACTCAGAACAGTGTAATAGTCCAAATACTTTGCTCGTGCATAGCAGTTATGCTGCTGTGGTAGGCCATTTCAGATTTACAAAGCGTGCAGAGCACCATATTATTAGGTCTCTGTTTAAAGAATTCCCACAGTTTCGACAATCGGGTTCGGGATTTTTTGGATAAAGTCTCATTTTCAGCATGACCGGAAGTGGGAGCCCCGCCATGATTTGGGATGAAAGTAAACAGTGCGATGCATCGACGCATACCACGCAAATCGATGTATTTACATCATTGACGTAGTCGATTACGTTGACGCGTCGTTCCAGCCCTAGTATATTGTATATAGGCTATGTTCTTGTAAAATATTGACCGAGGCGGCAGGTGTGCTGTTTTGCACTGAAGAAAAATAGCGGCTTCTTACTAACCGAAACAAGCACACATCCTGTACAGACCCATGGTGTGTCTGTTTTCAATTCAGTTCAATTCTATGCACTGAAGCACTGAGACACGGTTATCGGTTAAATAATTCCACTAATATTACTTAAATACCATACCATTACCAACCATAAAAGTTTGTCGGGCGGCAGAAGAGGTGTTATGAAGTTACTAACACAGACGAGTTCGGAGCAAATTGTGTAATGTTAAGTTTCACTTTTGTTTTCACACAGAGACTCTGTTGGATTGAGTACAATGCTGCTGGTCTGTTGATCTTTGCATCGCCAAAGGACAAACATGACTTGATGCGCACATCAGGGGCATTAAGAGTTCGATTTGGATTAATTACTATACACTGACCAACTTTTGATTTTGTGCCCATGTATGAGAAACACTGCATCTTGCAGTCAAAGCCGCTCTCTAGATGACTGACTGACTGACTGACCTGAATTTGCCTCGTGATGCCCTCGGCGGCACCATGGGAAAAAAAGAAAAGCATATCGTTATTGACTCCATGGTTGCTACAATACCAACCAAGCTAGAAACTCTTTACTCTCTAAGTTTTCATCCAACATCAAGTAAGGTTTATTTTGTATATAATGTACTTTGTTGTATCCATTGCTTATTCTATACATTATTCAGTTATGTTTGGCTGTGATGCAATACTTTTTTTGTGCACAAAAACAGTTACTATAAGTAGGAAAACAAGGACAAGGTGTGACCCTCCTGAGGGGGAGTCAGGGCAGGAGGCTGTGATGTTCAGTTTTGTGTTGTACTTCTGTGTTTTCTCTTTAAAGCACTTTAGAGCTATAGGGCTACATTTCAACTCAGAGCCCTGCTATCCAATATTTTTTATTTATTTTAATGTTGAAAATAAAAGTCAACATGACCACTGTCTTTGACTGCAGTACATGTGGAAACTGGGCTAGATCATTAGAATTTCAGATGACTTGCTTGGCCTAAGTAATGACTTGACTTGCTTGACTTTTAGCAGGGACTCAACTTGACTTACTTGATTCTAAACACTGTGACTTGGGACTTGACTCGGGACTTGAAGGTTAAGACTTGAGACTTGCTTGTGACTTGCACCCACTTAATGACTTACTCCCACCTCTGCCTTCAATGCTGCCTAACGGCCCTGCTCCACTACAGCCATCGGGCGTCAGGCATTGCCATCAGCCGTCAGCCATCAAAGGATTGATTCCTTTACCAGCAGTGAAAGAGGCTCCACTGCTCGTGTTCGCGCTGCGTTCACATTGCGTTCGCGTTGCGTTCGCGTTGCGTTGTGTCCGATGGCTGCGTCCAAGCAAAAAAAATCGCCGAGGTTCAATTCTCGATGACTGACGCACACGTTCTCCCTCATTGAAATAAAGTTGAATTGATTGTTTTCTGGTGAATCCATTCAAAAGTCAACGCGCTCTGTAGAGCAGGGAGAACGTCACGTTGGCGCAACGCTGATTGCAACGCAACGCTGATAGTGGTGCTCTAACGTAAGGAAGAGCACTGAGCTCGAAACACGTTGCATATTCTGCATGGTTATAGCCGAAAGATGTTCACCTGCTCATGTGCTTTTGTTCATTTATGTACTTTTGAAGCTTTAATATTTTGGCTATTTTGACATTATTGATTTACCTTTTTAACTTGAAATCTTCACCACAGTATCTCCTTATATCCCGCTGATGCCTATATTAAAAATGAATTTTTCTATTTTGATTTTAGGTCATTAAGCCACATTAAAGTAATAGTTTTAAAAAATGAAAATTCAGTCATTATCTACTCATCCAAATGCCAGCTGAAACTTGGGTAAAGTTTGTTAGTCCATACAACAGTCACTGAGCTTCCCAGCAGAACTCCATAGAAGCTTTCTCCAAAACAACTGAAGTTGCTGGGGTCCTGTCTTCAGAGTTAAAAAAAATAACGGAAAATAACCAGAAAACTCGATACAGCTCGTCCCGCATATTCCAAGTCTCCTGAAGCCAAACGATCCCTTTCTTTCTTTCTTTCTTTCTTTCAGCATTAAGACCTTAGGGGACAAGTCTAAAGATTCCAAAGTCAAGAGAAGACCCAGGTGAGCAGAAACAGAGCATTTACAAGTGTATGTGTGTGTTCATTTGTAGTGTGTAGATAATACACACCATAATTTTCCTCTGTGTTGGTCAGGTTTGAAGAAAACCTTCCTCAGTTTACTGCTGGATTGGAGCTTCTCAGCAGGTTACTGTACAAGCATACGCACACATGCACGCAGACACCCAGTGAATTTCAATGTCATACACCATGTTTGTTGGTGTAAGTGTATGCTTATGTATTTGTATGGTGTGTGTGTGTGTGTTTGTGTGTGTGTGTGTGTAGGTATGAGGAGAGTTGGGTTCTGCTTCATAAAAGAGCTAAAGACTGTGCTCAGGCTGCAGAGGTAGGCTCAATACTGTTCTGTTCTATTCTGCTCTGTTAGGGATGCACCAGGGCCACTTCTTTATTTCCATTACTGACTCAGAGTATACAACTTAGTATATTCTGATTAGGGGTGAGTGGTATACCAGTATTAACAATAGTTGGATATTGGATATGGACATTTGCATAGATGTCAATAATAACTAATGGATACTAGTGGGCTAAACAAGCAAACTCTGCAACCACCAGCAGGTACGCAACTAAACATTAAATAATGTCTTATCAGTTCCCTCTGTAGTTCATGCTTGACAAGTGGGCATATGAATAGACCTGAGAAATGGCATAAAAATTACTTTTGAACTCGCAGAGCAACATAAATGCTGAATGTAACAGATAAGTACAAACTAAATGCAGTGCATTTTTGTTGGAATGATAAATGGCTTGCAACATAACTGATTTGTGACATAAATCATTTTATTAACTGTAGTTCACTTTAAAAGAAAGTTTGACAAACAGCATATTTGAATATTGAATCTGTAATCATGACATGATTTTGATCAATGGGTCAGCTATTTCTAACCCTGATACTGGTATTAGGGTGGTGCATCCCTAATTTTGTACTATTCTAATCAATTGTACTATTCTAATGTATTCTGATTTATTCTTTTGTTCTGTTTTTTATTTTTTATTTTATTCCATTCTATGCTCAGGTTGTTGTTTTAGCATCATCAACCATCAATTTTACCTACTGAGATGATACTTCTAAATTTTTTATCAACCTTTGGCTTAACAGAATAGTCAGATATGAAACGCATTGAATGAACAATTATTGAAGTTTTATCTGTAGATCCATAACTCTGTGCTGTAGATTTAAACTTAAACTTAATTTTTTTTCATCATAGTATACATTTGGCAACCTTGAATCTTGAACACTACAGTGCCCCCTTCTGTCTGAATTGCATTAATTTTAGTTTGCATGTCTGAAATGCCTTTCCAGACAAGACTGCCAAGTTTGGTACTGATTGTAGAAATGCACTGCAATAAGACCATAAAACCACACCCACTTGTATTAATCAGGACCAGTAGTATATGGTCTTAGAACATGTGTTCTAAATTTCATGCAGTTTCAATAATGTCTGGCGACCTCCAACTCCTCCCACCTCCAACTCCTTCTACCTCCAGCTCCTCCTCCTGCATATCATTGGTCTTTCAATTTTTTTTCCATTTGTTTGGTCCACAGTCCTGGCCATAACTTACTACTTAAACACATCTGTAGTGTCTAGACTTTTCCAAACATACATTATTGGACATTGGACTTCAAACAATTGATAAAGATTATATCTTTGGTCATGAATTTTAATAGTTCCCAACAGTATCCAAGTTTATTCACATCACTGGTAAATAATAGTGAAAAATTACACTTTAACATTGTTCAGTGTTTAGCATTAGCAACTCTGAACTTCTGCTTTATCTCCCTACCACCTTCAAAATCAAAGTCTCATCTCCTCAAAAAACATTTATCATAGCAGGTGGAGATTCTCAGCCAAGAATGCAGAAAAAGATTTGAGCTTAATTTGCGATCATGCTTCAATCAGTTAACCAAAGACCATGGAATTTTATTCTGTAATAGTTCAAGAAATATAATAATCTTACAGCCCAAGCATGCTGCATGGTTTTTAATTTAGAACAAGCTACAGAATTCCATTGGCTTAAAACCAAAATATAATTTCGTAATACAATACAAATACGAGATACAAAAATAATTCACCACAAGAAAAACATATTCACCACGGCATTATTTTTCAATGAACACAGTGAACACAGCACATTTCAGACCTGTCTAATCTATGGAATAGAACATGATTTTTCAGAGCACCTAATCTAGATCATTACAGACATCATCCTGAGAGTACAGACATCCCTTTGTTTTATTTCCCCACTTGAACACACCAAAGAGTAAGTTGGCAGACTGATTAAGCACAGGTCTTTGGAGGACAAGATTGTGACAAGTTCAAGTCCTGATCTACTGTGATTGTTTTGAAGTTTCATGAAAAGTAAATCAACATTAATGATAATTGACAATGACAGTGCAGAAAAGACAAAGCAGGTATTTGACATCATCGGTCACTGGTGAAGTACCTGATTTGGCATCACTGATTGGGGTGTGGCGAGAGGTTTCATCCCACAGAGAGCAGTGCAGCAGCAGTTTTCTAGCCCATGTATTTTAATATTGATTTATTTGTTAATGCAGGACTTAAAGACCTCCGGCAATGTGCCGGATTTCCGGCGTATGGACGTTTTAGATTCACCAACTATTCTCGAAAAAAAAACAAAAAAAAAACTCACTCCTTGTATGTTTTTGTTTTTTATGCGTTTTATCCAATCATGTTTAGTGAAGCAAAGCAATATTTTACAATTACCAATGGAATGCGAGTGAAGTTTTTATGTATCTAACAAACAGCGAGCTACTTTCTATCACCATGTAGCACCGATTCCGTGGTGTAGCACAGCTGAAATATGGAAAAGAAGTTTATGACAGCTGGTGAAGATACATGCGTCACTGAGCAAGTAGTAAAAAACAAACAGCGATAGACATGGATTGAATAAACGGGTGGAGACGGAAAATCGTTTGACACTTGGTGCGTCAAATTAAGGGAACCGGGTGTTTGTTCTGCACTGTGTGCTCAAAGAGGCTGTACGGCACCAGCAGAAAGAAAGTGCTCTTTTGACATGAGGTCAATCCCAGACACAACGCCGCTGTGCGCATACTGATATCTGACCACATTGCCGGGAGCGACAGTTTCAGCTGCCACTCCAGCAGCAATGATAGACTGGAACGTGATCTGTCTTTGACAATTTACAATCATCATTCAGCATAAAAATGTGGCATTGCTTTGACTGTTCTCTATGGAGCCCCCCAGGGGTCACCTGGTAAGAAAAAAATAATTGATGTGGAAATCCATACGGGCACCGATTGCTAAACTGCACACGGATTAGTATTATTAACTGTGCCCTCGAATTAGTAATCAGTGCGCACGGAGTCCTAAACCATGCCCGCGGATTAGTAGACCGTGCACACGGATTTGTAATATGTGCATTGATAACGTCAAACAGGGACACCACGGTGGCCCACAGAGTTGCATATAAAATTTATAGATGTATGCATTAACATACTTTTTCCACAAGCATGATTTATAGGGATAAATAGGTTTCATATTGTCACCAAAACACACATCGGATCATAAATTAGACCTACTGGTGTGATCAATCAATGGTTATGGTTCACATATAGGCCTAGGTGCCTAATGGCTATTATAGCTCACTATATGTATGCCAAGCGGTGTGTAATGGCTATGGCTCACTGTATATAGGCCTAAAAGTCCCTCTTTGATGTTACCAACGTAGATATTACAAATCTGTGCGCATGGTTTACTGATCTGTGGGCACGGTTTAGGAGTAAATAGTAAGAAAATCGTGCCCACTGATTTCCGCATCATTTTTTTTGTTGTACCAGGTGACCCCAGGAACATTTCGGGCTCAGAATTTTTTTTTGCTTTAAGCCCTGTTAATGGAGAGCACTACAAAGTTCTATAGTGGTTATATAGTAGTCTAAAGTGGTTAACACTGTCAGTGACAGGCTGCAGTATCACAATAGTTTTCCCTTCTCCTCAGTAAAATCATAACAGGAGTTTGGCTCAGTAGGTAAAGCATCAGCCTCTCGTGTAAAAGATTGTGGGTTCAAATCCAGGGGCATGTTTTCCAATAGAAAGTTTGGCCATTGTGAATAACTTCAACAATGTGGTTGCAATGAAATGATAAACTTGACAGAGGTCATGGGCTAACACAAAATTAGCCATAATTTATATATATATATTATATATTTTGTATAATAAGTAGGCTATTGATAACTTTGTCAATATTATATTTTTACATTTTCCCGTGAGATGATAAAGACTGAGAACAAGAGTTAATAGTAGTTTGAGGTTCAGAGAGGAGCAGCGTTCACATGACGCTGACGAGACTAAGAGGAAGGATGCCGACTAGAGTGCCTCATATAGCCTAGGACTCGTAGTTATGAATAAGTAATGAGCAAGAAAATCGTACTGTAGCCTATTTGTTATAGCCTCTCTGATGTAGGTCTATACTCTAAATAAACGCTACAGGCATGTCCATTCCATGTCTGTCCCTAAAGCAGCGCTTGCGCAGCTGTTCAAGAACAATATTGGACTTTTTACACCGGCTGGCGTTGAGATTTAAAATTTACATTTCTCAAACACTGGAAATGCTATGGTCTCATCCTTCCGTGAGTTTTTCCAAATATTTGGGCTTTAAAGGCCCGCGTTTTCAGAATTCTAAAAAAACGAGGATTGTAAATACATTTTTGCGGTTTTCTCCCTGCAACATACCCGCAACTTGCGCGAGTACAACGGGCTGCAGTGCGCTGATAGATGGATGTGAAAGTCTCTCCCTCTCCTCCTTTTTTCCATCCAGCAAGTCAGCGCCATCAAAACATGTAAAGTAATTTCACACATATGATTACTGACATACCTTGACGACATGTTTAAAATGTGAGTCAACTTTAACCTCAATAAAATAGATAGCCTAACTCTTGAAAAACAGGGAAAGGATTAGCTGCAGATGCCATGATAGGCGGTTTACAGTAGGACCGCACTTCAAGAGTCAGGCCATAAACTATACCATAATAATAAGAGAAGAGTGGCAAACGACAGGAAGCAGCTGTGCTGTGATAGCCTACACAAAATCATGATATTCAAACATAAGTCCAAGTCAGTCTGGGACAAACAACTGATCAAAGGCTATGCTGTCCTTCAGGCATTCATTTTTGTTAGTTGGTTTTAGCACTCCTAGTGGTCATGTGTTATACTGCACCTAATTAAACTCACTGTGTAAGGGGCACATGTTCAGTTGTCAATAGTCGCTCAAGCAGTTCACATGTCAGTCCTCAATCTGTTCCTCAACATTTCTTATCCAATTTACCCAATGGTAATTTCCCATGTTCTAATAGTGTTCAGTGTAATGCTATGATCAGAGGAGAGTCTTTTTTACATCCACACTCTGGCAAAAAGTTTTTTATTAAGAGTAGGATTTCTTGTAAGACGAAGCATGTGGTTTACCTTTTGAAATGCCCATGTGGGATGTGCTATGTTGGTAAAACTAAAAGAGAACTAAAAACCCGGATATCTGAACATAAAAGTAATATTAGGAATAGGATGAGAAGTCCTCAGTAGCGAGACACTTTAACTCAGCAGGCCATGACGTGTGTTCCTTGAGGTTCCAAGGTATAGAAGAAGTCGGACCTTTGAAAAGAGGGGGTGATAGGGATAAGACACTTTTGCAGAGAGACGCATTTTGGATACATACTCTACAAACTGAACACCCAAAAGGTCTGAACGAAGAATTATTATTAGGGTGTTTTATCTGAAATTGTCTGAACTTGTATTTGTGAAATTGATATGCAATATTTTTTTTTTTTTATACATATTTAAAGTTTTTTCTTGTTGATGTATTGATATGTGCTGCACTCATTCCAGTCCTTCTACTTTGTTGTCGGGCTCATATGTATTTGGATACACGGAGGGTGGCTATTAATTAGTGGCTCTACTCCTAACTTTAAGGAGAGCCCAGGCTGTTTGGGCATATTGGCCTGCTGCAGCTGACTGCATGTTCTGTTGGCCAATTGTATGTGCAGTTGTTTAGTTTCATAAGGTTTATATCTTTTGCCTGTACAAGGGAATATTTAGCCTCCCTTCATTTCCATTTTCTGTGTAGAGGACCTGTTTTGTGAAATGATAACAATTTGTGAGATATATGTGCAGAGATATTTAGCTATATTTTTTATTCTTCTATTCTTATATTATATTTTTCTTGATATTTATTTTTTCCTAAGTGTTATGTCTATGCTGTGGATTGTGTATTCCTGGTAGTAATCCGTACTGAGTGGGGGAACCTGGTACGTTGATTTATCTTTGATAGTGACTTTTTGATCATGTATTTTTCATATTGATTGTATAATTAATTGAACTGTATGCATGTATGTATTTAAGTGTCACTTCCGCTTTGAGCAACATAACGCTGATGATGGCTTATTGCTGAAACGCGTCCGTCGTTTGTGCTCTATAGCTGCCCATTCAAATATATGACAAAAGGACATTAAGAGTGCTGGCTTTTCTTTCTTCATGTATTCCTCAATCTGTTGCCATCCTTTGATTTTGCCCATCGAACGCATTGACTGTAAGTGGCTTTTCATTGTTCAGGTTATGATCAACAATTTCTTAGTGATATTGTGCAAACACAGTGTTGTACAGGTCATATTTTTTACGTTTATCAATATTGACTAATTTAAGCTAACATCATTTCATATTTGTCAATATGATAAGTAATGCATACTCGTTAAACATGTGTCAGGTAGGTTATTTGCTTCGCAATTTATGTACATTGATTTCATTTATCCTACCTTTAAAGTAAGTACACAGGATGTATCTTAAACAATTGCATTATCTTTGTATCTTCTCAGTTTTACTCTTCATTCATGTTTGAAAGAGTCTTCATTAAACTTGGAGCTAGAAGGCTAAATCCTGACTCACGTCTTTCATGATGGGAGTTTGGCTGGCTGTCAAATTTTGGTTATGAACACCATTAGGAGGCAGCACAAAGGCCCCACCAGAGAAGGCAAAACCCTGGACCATTGCTACAGCACCATCATGGATGCATACCAGTGAACCATCCGTGCCCCACGTAGGAACTCTGACCATGCCCTCATCCACCTCATCGCCTCATACAGGCAAAAGATAAAAACTGCTCAAATGCTGCAGCAGACCCCATACTCCCAAACCAGTTTAACAACTTTTACTCAAGATTTGAAAAACAAAGGACTTCCACTCCACCCCCCTTCCCCAGCCCAGCCACAGCCATTCTGAAACGCTCTACCACTCTTCCACTCAAAACCTCCATCATCATTCCAGTGCCCAAAAAACAGAAGATCTCTTGCCTGAATGACTACAGACCGGTCGCCCCCCCAAGTCCACATACAGGGAGGAAACAAACCGGCTGGTGTCATGGTGTGGAGCCAACAACCTGCAGCTGAAGACATAAAAATGTGGAGATGGTCATTGACATCAGAAGGAAGCCCACTACACTCCCTCCCTTGGAATTACATGACACCACAGTTAGCAGAGCAGAGTCTTACAAATTCCTGGGAGCTATCATCCAACAGGACCTCAAGTGGGACAGGAACATCACCAAAATAACAAAGAAGGCCCAACAGCGCATGTACTTCCTACAACAGCTTAAGAAATTCAAGTTGTCACAAGCGCTACTGGTCCAGTTCTACACAGCCATAATAGAATCAGTGATCACATCGTCCATTTCCGTCTGGTCCGGCTCTGCATCATCGCACTCTAAGCGTAAACTACAGGGCATTGTGTGGTGTGCAGAGAAAATCATTGGCTGCCAGCCCCCTTCCCTCACAGAACTGTACTCTTCCAGGACAAGGAAGAGGACGGGGAAAATCATGGCAGACCCCTCACACCCCGGCCACTCTCCCTTCCAGCGCTTCCCCTCCATCACCTGAACAGCTTCTTTACCCAGGCTATTATCCTCACAAATAAGGACCCCTCCTACATCCCCCCTCTGTCCTTTTGCACACATCGTCATATAATGTAAATGTACTTAACACTGCACATTGCTCATTGCACATTGCACATATTTGTACATAACTCATTGCACATATATTTTACTTTTATTTGTATTTTATTGTATATAATTTATACATTTTAAATGTTTTACATTTTCCTTATTCTTATTAGTCTTCATGTTGACACCTGCACCAAGAGAAATTCCTTGTACATTGCACTTGCCGAATAAAAGTGTCTGATTCTGGCTTTTTGTGTCTCCAGGTGTCTTGTATAAAAAATCAAAACCTTAGATATTGTCTACAGTGTTAATACTGTCTGTATTGTTGCAACTTCTGTAACTTATGTTTACAACAGACCTCTTTCTCTCTTCTCTCCCACTGTCTCTTTCCACTCCCTCTCTCCACCGCTCTATCTGTTTGCCAGGCAGTGGATGGGCAAGTAGTGATGCTGTCAGCACATTGGGACAGGAGGACAGCAGCACTGACACAACTACAGGAACAACTGCAAACCTTGCCGGGCTTTATCAGCGAACTTGACACTATCACAGCTAGGATAGGTACGGAGCCTGTATCATTCTCCACAGCACAGGTGAACAATAATAATAAATGTAGCCGCAAGCAGTGATTGCAGGGTTGAAGCACACTTTGAAAAGGCGGACAGACAAAACATCACGGAATGTAGACAAGGTAGACAGACAGACACAAGATTGGACACACAGTCTATTAGTTATGGCCAATTTTGTGTTAGCCTGTGACTTTTGTCAAATTTAACATTTAACTGCGGCTATATTGTTCATGGTACATTGTTCAAGTTATTCACAATAGCCAAACTTTCTATTGGAAAATATGTCCCCTGTTCTTGGCAGTTTATTACTTCAGAAAAAACAAACCTGGATTTGAACCCACAATCTCCCACAAGCTGATGCTTTATCTACTGAGCTAATCTGCTGTTTTGGTTTTACTGAGGAGAAAATAACTAAAGTGAGAAGTATTGTGATACTGCAGCCTGTGATTGAAAGTGCTAACCACTTAACCACATACAACTTTATAGTGCTCTCCATTAATGAATAAATCAGTACTAAATCACATGGGCTAGAAAATTGCTGCTCCACTGCTCTCTATGGGTTGAAAACTCTAAACTCAGAGCAGGTGTTCGCCATCATCTGTCATCACTGATTGGGGTGTGGCCAGGAGGGCAACATGCTTTACATAGTTTTCTACACTATGTGATTTAGTGTTGATTTACTTTTCATTAAACTTCAAAATGATCATGGTACATCAGGGACTTGAGCATCTTGGGAGCCAAAGACCTGTGCTTAACCACTCTGCCAACTTCCACTTTGGTTATCCAGAGTGGGGAAATAAAACAAAGGGACAAGTGATAGGTCATAGGTGATAATCCCACTTATGTTGAAAGCTGCAGAAGGATCGCTAACAGTCGGACAACTGACGCTAGCATGACAGCTACCGCAAACTCAGACTTTGTGTGGGACGGTACCTTTTCATTTGATGGTTTGAGGTTGGCAGTGTTTCTCGTTGTGATTAATGCAGGCCATCGGTATATTTTGCATACTCATGTAGCTCTACAAGTAACTCAACAAGGGTGGACACTGTGTTGTGTTGTTGTGAATGAGTGTGCACTTCAACAGCATTGGTTTGATTAGATGAATGGTTAATGAGTTATGGACAATTTTGTGTTAGGCTGTGTTTCGTTAAAAGTTAATTGGCTGATAAAAGCCATACCATTTGGCCTATAAATTACCTGTATGCAGCTTTTATAGAGGTCCCAAACCAAGTTTCATGTGAATCCTAGGAGTCGTCGGGGAAAAAAGTGATTTAAAAAAAATGGCAGAAAATCCAATAGAAAATCAAGGATTTTTAAAGTGAAATATGGGTTGGACTCAACACCTTCCAAAGAATCTATGGGCACAATAATTTTCTCTCTACAACAAATGGTTCAGAAGTTATTGGCCAAAATGTAAAGTTGTTTGTTACAGCGCCACAATCTGGCCAATATGCGTGGGATACCTTGTCTGAGTAGTGGGGGGCCATAGGAGCCCACCTGTCAAATATGGTTGCTGTAGGACTTAGGGTTTCTGAGCTGCAGACGCTTTTAGTGGAGAAATAGAAAGAAAGAAAGAGAAAGAAAGAAAGAATTCCAGTACATACAAGGACCAGTACCATCCAGCACTACTTGCTTGGAGCCCCAAATATTTGCATGGCAGTGATGTGCCACAGCAATTTCATTCCAACTCACAGACGAAGTGTTAAGATGAATGTTGTTAATAATCTGTTTTTCATGTAAGATATCTTCTAGGTGAGAGAGCAGGTGTTGCATATTTCCATTGATAAGCAGTCTGTTATTGTTTGGACAGAGATCCATAGCTTTTGTACTTGCAAAAGATGGTGAAATAGAAGTGCATGTGTGATGTTAACATGTGTCTTTGATTTCACTCAAGAATATATAGTTGTATACAGTATGTGGCTAGTTACACTTGATTGAGTAGCATTTGTAGCGAAAGGGAAAATGCAAGGTATTGCGTACGTATCGCAATGTTATGTTGACACAAACAAAATTACTGTATTTTGTTCAAATCTCAACATATCGGCATTTGGCTTGGTAGATATCTTTAAAATTTGTATCTCACCAACCTGTAGAAATTCAAATGGACTAATTTCCTCCGCCAATGGAGTTGGACAGGGGTTACGTTTTGTTCCGTCTGTCTGTTAGCTGGATAACTCAAAAAGTTATGAATAGATTTGCATAAAACTTTGTGGAAAGTTTGGTCATGGGGCAAGGAAGAACTGATTCATTTTTCACACCAATTGGCCAAAGGGGCAAAGGGGGGTGTGGCTTCTCATAAAAAGGCATGTAACTTCAACATGCACACATTTTGTGTGTCATTTACAGAATTAAGACTTAGAGGGGCTAATTCATAAAACTCTGCAGTAACAGAATAGCAGCGCGCAAAATCTGCACGGTAATTTCCCCTGATTCATAAATTTACCACACCCATGAATACCGTGACAGAGCCACATTACCACAATGTTATCGTCAGCTGTAGCGCAGGTGACAGCCAATCAAAACCAACATGTTAATTAAGCTTTACATATGTAACACCTGTCAATGGGCAGCAGAGACGCGTTAGAACGGCAGATGAACCTCTTCCTCCTCAGTCACTCCTACTGCTGTAATTGCAATGTTGGCCATGATGAACTGAATATTTATGATGTCACTTACTGAAATTATAAATTGGCCAGTGGTGATCCTGACCTGATGAAGACGTTGTAAGATAAATATATGGGAGCATTGGCAGCAGTGTGCAGCGTTCTCTTTCTTAAATACTTAAGCTCTACTACACTCCAGCACCTGCTAAAAAGTTTATGGGACGTGCGTATGGTCATCTTCTCTTTTTTATCATGATAAACTGAATCCCACAATTCCCACAACCCCAGAATTCTCTTTAGTACTATTGACCATCTTATCAGCGCTCCCATGACTGCAAATATCAAGCACGCCCCTGATGAATGTGAGAGTTTCATGGTTTTCTTCTCTGAGAAAGTTGTGAACATTAGAAATCACACTATTCACCCATCTATCCTTACTAACTATTGACCCATCTCAAAACTCCCATTTCTGTCTGTCAAAAGTCTGAGAAAAAGTTGTTTACATTCAATTGACAAATTACATGAGTTGCAATGAATTGTTTGAAAAATTCCAATCTGGTGTCAGATCGGGTCATAGCACTGAGACTGCTTTACTCAGAGTGTCAAATGACCTCCACTTAGCTGCTGATGCCGGTCAGTGCTCAATCCTGGTCCTGCTGGACCTCAGTGCGGCATCTGACACTGTGGATCAAAACATTTTAGTTCAAAATTTATTTATTAGGATAAACCCCTTGAGATGTACCATCTCGTTTTCAAGGGGGTCCCAACATATATCACAATCACTATATAACACCAGAGGAGTGTCAAAATAAATTAAAAGATAGAAATACAATTATCAATACGGCAACGTACAGACAGACGACAGAGAAACAAAACAATACACAAGCAAAACAAAACAAAACAAAACAAAAACAAACACACATTAATTAATGAAAAGATTGGAAACATTACAACCACGAGGTGGCCAAAGTGGCCAATAATAGATAAACAGTAGAGTGTGAGTGGATCACCAAATACAATCAAGTATAAACATCAGTAGGTATAAACTATGACAGCTTCATTGATAACAAGAGCAGTCCATCTCAAAGTAAGAAGACAGGGCATGCTTAAACATACCAAATGATGAAATGGATCTAATATCAACAGGTAAATTATTCCAATCTGCTGGGGCTTTAAACATAAAAGCTCTTTTGCCAATTGTTTTCTTAGCATGAGGGACAGAGAAATAGAGCTGAGCAGAGTGCCTAACTTGATAATTTGAAGTAAAAGGTACAAGATACTGTTGTAAATAAGGAGGATAATTGAAATGAATACATTTAAATATAAGTTGAAGCCAGTGAATGTGTCTTCTTACATTTAGAGATGGCAATTTAAGTACATCATACATTGTACAGTGATGAGTGAGAAAAGGACATCCAATGACAAATCTGCAGAGTCTATTATATGCTGTGTTAAGCGGAACAAGGTCTGATTTTGATGCGTTTTGATAGACAACATCACAATAGTCAAGCATCGGAAGTATAAGTTGAGAGACAGGTTTCTTACGAACACTGCGTGTAAAGCAGTTTCGAGATCGATGTAAAACATTGATTCCAAAGTTGACTTTACGTAAGACATGAGCAATGTGTGATTTGAATGAGAGTTTGGAATCAAGCCATACACCAAGATATTTAATATTATCAACTTGATGCAGAGGAGTGCCATCATTTGTAAATGCAAAAATTTACTTCACCCGTTGTGGGTCAAAATGAATAAGCAAGGTTCAAGAGTCTTCCGTGGATTCTTTATTCAGCCATGCATGGTTCAGTTCAGTGTTCCAAACAAGCAACAAAGAAGTGACAAAGAACGGAGTTCAGGATCCACTTATATAGGTTAAAGTAAACAAAACTATAAATCTTGGCCCATAGCCAAACCCACTTGGTTCAAAACCAAACCCACTAGTTCGGACTTTTTACTGCGTGTCCACCTATAGAATCATTTAAAACCACACATAACCATATATAGTGATCATGCATGCATTCAAGCACTGATTACATCATTATAGTAAGCAGGACAAAAGACACTCCACTTTCCAGGACAAAGGAAAGCAAGAACAGAGTGTACTATCCATATAAAAAAGCACATTATACATTTTATTTCTTACATTCCTCCCTTTTGTCACAAGGTGACAACTAAGATTAAAATAAAATAACGCCAGATACTTCCTACCCTATGTATACTTCACTTAAACAGTGAGGAAAACATTTCTTCTAAAGTTACAAGCACGCCATACCCAATGTAGTTAAAACAAAAATTAAAAGAATACAGCTGAAAACAACATTCCTCTCAATACATTCAATTCCCTATTCAGCATGAGATTTACAAACATGTCCTATATTGTTTCTCCATAACATAACAATACAGGGTACATCACAGGATTAATCAAATATCATTCGTTTGGTCAGAGAAGTCACAAAGCTATATTCACATTTACGTCTTTGTATTTTCAGACACAATCACTACTGAACTTTAGTGATCATCATCATCACAGTAAGGAGGAATCCACTCTGGTCACACTTCTGGTGGAGTTCGCATTTTAACATACTGCTGAACCGCACCACCAACCACACCACCTAACCACCTATATATGAGAGCACGCATACACGTCAAAGTACAAGTACAAAAGCAAAGAACTATGCCTAACACAATTACAACTGGAATCAATAATTGTATCAACATGGCTCCCCAAGGTCCTAATCTATCAGTTAACCATACTTGGAAACTATAACCTGCTGATGCCGAGGGACCAAAAGCATCTCTGATTACTTCCAAAGCATCAATAACACCAGTAAGATTATCTGTATTATCGGGAATCAGAGTGAAACAAACATCACCAGTAAGATTTAAGGTAGTACAAGGTCCTCCTGTCTTAGCCATAATATAATCCAATGCCATTTCATGTTTTATTAGGGTAAGCCTACGTGATTTACTAGTCTCTTTAAGCCATTTAAACCCTGCAATAGGCTCATTAGCAAAAGCAGACATAGTATAAGTAATGTTGTCAATGTGATCGGCTAGATAAGTAACACCATGGTGTGGAAAAAGGCCTATTGCCCACTTTTCACCCAAAGATATTCTCCAATGATACGATTCTATATTATGAAACTTAGCCAAATCACGTTTATGCAAACGTTCAGCATGGTGATCAGCCTTAGAGTCAACTGGGACCATATGTAAATTAGTAATGGTCAGATTTGCAAGAAAACAACAGCCTGACCATTTTGCAGGAAGAAACAAATAAGCTTCAATCAACACGAATAAAAAACAGAAATAAAGGAAAACAAAAAAGGAATAAAAAAACCCTTGTCTTCAACCCATGAGCTTTACACTCAGTAGAGGGCTACCACTCTGGAGAGGTTTACTAGCACATTCGATGCAGAGTGGTTTCCCCTCGTTCATCTAAGAGCTGCTTCGTCGTTGTCACTATCATCCTAGAAGACAGATGCATTTTGCAAAATGGGACAGGGAAAAAGAGCAGCAGCTTTAGCTGCAGCATCAGCAACAGCATTTCCCTACGAAACTGGATCAACACCACTTGTATGAGCCTGACAATTACAAACAGCATGAAAATTATGACACATTGAAAGCATACTGAGAGTCTACATAGACCATGATATCTTCTCCAGCAGCTAGAATAAAAGCATGGGTTAAGACAAAGAGTTCTGCTGCTTGCGCAGAAAGATGTCCTGTTGAATCCTCTACAAAGAAAACAAAGTCAGGGTTAGTCAGTGGTGTTTCAAACAAGGCATCACAAAGTTTGATAGCAATGTCAACCACTTGCAAACAGCAGTGGGGTTCACTTTCCTCTGCTGTAGGAAGAAGTATGGAAGGGTTAAGGACAGTATAACACTTCAAAGTAACATAAGACATAGTAAATAGAACATTCTGCCAATGCAGCATCTTCGCAGGAGTCAGGTAAACAGTCTTAGCCTAAAGGATGAGAGAATGAACAGCATATGGAGCATGTACAGTTAAGGGACACATAGCAACAAGGTCAGCATTTGCAAGGACAGCTTCAGTAGCTGCAGCAACAGACCTTAGGCACGAGACCATTGCTCTCTCAGTTGTAGACAGATGTTTAGAAAAATAACCAACAAGACGTTTCTTGTCACCATGGAACTGAGTCAAAACAGCTGACATAAACCCATCTCGTTCAGAGACAAACAGATTAAAAGGTTTACTATGGTCAGGGAGTCCTAAACAAGGAGAACTAGAAAGAGCCAATTTCAAGTCAGTAAATGCTTTGTCAGCTTCAGTAGTCCAAGTCAGGAAGTCAGTCATGGCCAAATGTTTACCACTGTGCACGATGTCATACAGTGGTTGAGATATCTCTGCATAGTCACGTATCCATGGGCGGCAGTAGCCTACAAGACCCAAAAACGACATCATTTGCTGTTTAGTTTGAGGTTTTGGTACCTCCAAAATTGCAGTAACGCATTCGGGACCGAGTTTACGACCGTCAGGTGTGACTATATGTCCTAGATAATGCACGGACTGTGAAACCAGCTGGATTTTGGTTTTGAGACCTTGTGTCCATTCTCTGCTAAGTAACAGAGAATGGAGACAGTGTCTGTTTTGCAGGCCTGCTCAGAAGTGGAACACAACAACAAATCAACCACATGCTGTATCAATGTACTACCACAAGGGACCTCCCAACCTGAGAGGTTCTCAGCTACAGCCAAAGCAAACAAAGTGGGGCTGCTTGAGAAACCCTGAGGCATATGAGTCCATGTGTAGCAGTTACTATTAAAGATGAAGACTAACCAGAACTGGAAGTTAAGATGCACAGGAATGCTGAAAAAAGCATTAGCCAAATCAATCACAGTAAACCAACAAGAATTAGATGGGACTTGAGACATCAGAGTTACCACATTTGGTACTGTGGGTGCTGGATGTTGCACAGCGTCATTTACAGCTCTCAAACCATTAGGCTTCCTAATGGGCAGAAGATGAGTATTGCAAAGAGAATGAGGACATTCCACGATGGCACCTTGTTGTTGCAGTGACTCAATATCGGGAGCAATTCCCTCCACAGCCTCTAGGCTGAGGGGATATTGCCTCTTACATGGTCTGAAAGAGGATTTAGGTTTTACCACTATAGGTGTTGCAGTTTCCATACAACCAAAATCAAAGCCGCTAGTAGCCCATAGTATAGGCGGAACCATGGAAATCATATTTTCTTCTTCAGTTGTTAAAGGCATGTGAACAAAAGAGGTGGTGTCTGGTTCTTGGTGAAGAAGAACATCCTCATCTACATGCTCTTGAGATCCTAAAAATAACCCTCATATGTTGTCATAGTAAAAATACCTAGCATCTTAGAAGAGAGAATGATACCTTCCGGACTGCAGTACATATTTATTCCCAAAGCACACATGAGATCACGCCCTAACAAATTCACTGGACAAAAATCTGTCAGTAAGAAAGGATGATCTCCTAAGTAATCACCATAAGTGACAGAAAGTGGTTCAGAAATCGGTTCTAACACCGGGACTCCTGATGAGCCAACTGTTTTAAGAAATTTTGTCGTTTTGGGCGCATTTGGGAGTAATTTGGACTGCACAACGGAAACATCAGCACCAGAATCAACCCAAAAAAGGGCACCACTACATTTCCTACTTTCAAACTTAATTTAGCTGCTTTCTGTTTCCTTGGGTCTAATTTAGAGTACTGACCATGAGTTATAATAGGGTCAGTGTCTGCCTGTCCATCTAAACTATCCTGTTCACCTATCTGACCTGTCCCCGCTATCTCCTGTGGGTTAGCTGGCTGGAATCCTGGAGCATTCACAGACAGGCTTGAGGGTTGCATGTGGCCAGGATCCATCAGGTGCATTCTCACATCTTTGTATGCCAGACCTGTGTTCTGATGAACAATCACGAGCCATATGACCATACCCCCCACAGTTGAAACACTTTAGACGTTGCTGGTTGTAAAACTGTGTGGGTGGCTCTCTTCCATAGCCTCTTCCTCGCCATCCTCATCCTCTTCCTCGTCCTCTGCGCATTTCATTGCCCCAAGTTCCCGTCTGTTGATAAAACATTAACTGTGCAGATTGGAGTTTCTTACTGTGTCTTTGCTCGATGTCAGTCTGGTTCCTTTCAGCATGGAGGACATGAGCCCAGACTTCGCTGAGGGGTGTGGTTTCCCAGGCGATGCACATAGTCATGGTTTGATTCTTCAGAGTTGGATGGAGGCCTTGTATCAACGCAGTCTTCAACAGGTTGTTGTAGGCATCATTATCCTGGTCAACACCAGAATGGGCAGCAAACACAGATTCCATTCTAGCACGATAATCAATGGCAGACTCACCATCATTCTGCTTGGTCCTGTAGATTTCAGGCCAACTGGTACGCAGGGAAAACGTGGTTTTCACAGCAAAGTAGAGCTCATCCACCTGGTCTCTGTATTTCTGGTAGCCTGGATCGTAGATTGTGTCCCAGCTGGTTGGCTTGATGTTCGGCCATCTTAACAGAAAACACCTGCGACATACTGCTTCCACCTCTGCCAACGTAGGATTATACATTATCAACAACTGTTTCATTGCAACCTCCCTTTTCTCACCTCCGGTTTTGTGGGGGTCCAGCAGTTCTTTGGAAACTTCCTTCAGTTCCTCAGGTTGCCATGGCCTGTGGACCAGGACATGCGATTGCCAGAGGCCTTGACTGTTATCTGATTGTGGATTCGGATACATCATCATAGGCATCTGGTACACTGTCTCTGTTTGTAGGTTCGCTGCCATGCTACGAGTCTGTGGGCGGTGTGAAACAGGAGTGACAGAGGTGGAACCTACATTTGAAGGAGGAGCTAAAAACCCCAATGAAACCTTCTCCTTGAGCTCAGACCCTCCCACAGTTTGTAGTGATGGATAAACAGTGGATGGTTGAGGTGGAGCCTGAGATGTAGGAGGGGCTGAAGCTGCCATCTTTAGAACCGCCCCCTTGTTGTCATCTTCCTCATCATCACTCTCGTCGTCACACATTCCTGATGGTGGAGTTGTGCGAGAAAGAGCATAGGGGGGAAGCAGGTCCCTCTCTCTGTCCCTACTTTTCTTCTTCTTTTTCCTTCTGCTAACCATTTCTTCTTCTCCCTTAGTCATCTCTTCTGTCCCTTTTGAAAACATCACATTAGCTATGAACTTTACTGCTTTAGCTTCTGCTTCTCGCTCCCACTTTTGGAACGCATGCCAATTTACCTTCTGTTTACTCTCCTCACTCACTTTCATCTTTTCCTGCTCTTCTTTTTCTTCTAGCATAACCCTACATCTAGTTAAACAGTTTACGCTCAGAGTGCCTCTTATGGGAAAAACACCTTCAGTAACGTAGTGCCAAAACGGAACATCCTCAACCACGCTTTTGCCCCATTTTTCTGCCATCACTTTTACAGGACCCACAAGTGGGTCTGAAAGTAGTTCTAATTTTCCTAGTGTGTTTTCCATCTTGCTCTCAGTTGTGGTTGCTTTCTTTTGTTTTTAGAAGGCCAGTGTGGCCTCTTCCCTAGACACAATTTATGATGCTGGTGTCCGGCACCGACAAGCTACCTCCCCTCTTTGCTCTCTCTGCTCTGCAACTTTACTCTCTTTTTTTTTCTTTTTACCACTCGGACCACACAATAAAATCCCCCTGGACAAATGACTATGTCAAAAGTCTTTTACACTAAATATCACAATAAGTATCTATTTTCTAAATTTTATAGGCGATGACTCCTCTATACCCGCTATGATAAACATATATCATTATTATTATTATTATTATTACTATTATTATTATTCCAACATACACTATTAATTTCGGTACCTTGACAACCACTTCACCATACTCTTACACACCCATCACTCATTTCACAACTTCATTCACACAATACCAATGAAATGAACCATGATATCAGCCAGGTAGTTTGTACGACACTTTCGTTCAGAGCAACGTACCCTTTGTGTGGATAAATACCCACAGGACACTGATATCACCGCTTCATTCCCATCCACTCACAGTATATAGCAAACAATATCTCCCCCTAAAAACCCTTTTTTTTTTTTTTTTCTCACTTGGGATCCCTTTCTACCCCCTGGGCTATGTCTCTTTTTACCCCCTGGGCTATGTCCCTGACAATCTTCCTTATCTAATAACGGCAACCTCCCTGAGGCCTAACTATCCTCCCTGAGCTAAAATTTTACGCCCCCATTAACTACCTAGGTTTTTTCTTTTCTCTTACTTGTTGCAACTATGAGAATACCTCCCTGAGGAAAAATGTTTTACTCCCTCCCTGAGGAAGAGAAAAAAAATTCACAGAAACTCACCACTTGCTCTTTAAAACGGATGGACGACCCACTGAACGCCACCCGTGCCTGACTTTGGGCGGGATCCAGACCTGCTTTGCTGGAGCGGAACTCTCCCTGAGTCTCCTGGAGACTCCTGCCGGCAGTTGACCCTCAGTCTAGCCCCAGGCGTCGCTCAGTGCTGTGTCCATCCCATCCTCGTCGCCAAACTGTAAATGCAAAAATTTACTTCACCCGTTGTGGGTCAAAATGAATAAGCAAGGTTCAAGAGTCTTCCGTGGATTCTTTATTCAGCCATGCATGGTTCAGTTCAGTGTTCCAAACAAGCAACAAAGAAGTGACAAAGAACGGAGTTCAGGATCCACTTATATAGGTTAAAGTAAACAAAACTATAAATCTTGGCCCATAGCCAAACCCACTTGGTTCAAAACCAAACCCACTAGTTCGGACTTTTTACTGCGTGTCCACCTATAGAATCATTTAAAACCACACATAACCATATATAGTGATCATGCATGCATTCAAGCACTGATTACATCATTATAGTAAGCAGGACAAAAGACACTCCACTTTCCAGGACAAAGGAAAGCAAGAACAGAGTGTACTATCCATATAAAAAAGCACATTATACATTTTATTTCTTACACATTACAGGTTATTACACAAGAACCAGGTTTGGATTTGAGTTTCTGTCTGGTACCAAAGATCATAATATAGGACTTTGATTTGTTGAGCAGTAGTTTATTATGTGAAAGCCAATCTTGTAAGATATTGAAATCAGACTGAAGAGAAGCTTGAATTTGTGGTAGATCAGGTTTAGATGTGTATATGACAGTGTCATCAGCATAAAGTTGAACAGAACAGTTATTGAAAATTGATGGTAAATTGTTTACATAAATAGAGAAGAGAAGTGGTCCCAATGTTGAACCCTGGGGCACACCTCTTTGTTGAATCAACAGATCAGATTTATTCCCATGTAAGACAACACATTGTTTTCTGTTATGAAGGTATGAATTGAACCACAGAACTGCGTTTTCAGAAAGGCCGGTAGCATGGAGTTGATCTAAAAGCAGATAGTGATCGACGAAATCAAAAGCTTTAGTCAAATCAATAAAGATTGCACCTGTAAGATCACCATTATCTGCAGCAGAGAACACATCATTGGTGAATTTAAGTAAGGCAGTAGTTGTGGAGTGATTAGGCCTGAAGCCAGTTTGAAATGGTGATAAGATATTGTTAATACTGAGATAATGTGAAAGTTGATTATAAATGAGTTTTTCGAATACTTTAGCAATAGAACAGATAATAGATATAGGTCTATAATTGTTACGATCAAGTACATCGCCTCCTTTATGGAGTGGAGTAATGCGTGCACATTTCCAGATAGTTGGTAACTCGCATGTAGACAAAGAAAGGTTGAATAAATCTGCAAGTGGATACATAAGAATATCGGAAGCTAGTTTAATAAACCTGTTTTCCATTCCATCAAGTCCAGCACCACTGTTCACACTCAATTCATTGATGGCATTCTGAACTTCAGTTGGTAAAATTTTCCTAAAAGAAAAAGAACTGCAGCAGGGTGAAATATTACTAAGAAAGCCAGTAGTCAGGTAAGAGTCAGGTAATAAGGTAGAACAGACAGAGGAGAAATGCTGATTGAATGCTTGGGCAATAGAAGAAGAGTCATGTAGTATTGTATTGGCCACTTTTATTTGATTAATAGAGTGTTTATCTGAAGTATTAATAATGGATTTGATTTTGTTCCAGAATTGCTTAGGGTTCTTAAAATCGCAAGTGAGACATTCTTTATAGTAGTTAGATTTGGCATTACGGGTTTTAGTCTTGCTCATATTTCTCAGCTGCCTGTATACTTCCCAATCAGCATTATCCCTTGTCTGACGGAATGTTGACCATGCTTTGTCCCTCTGCCTAAAGAGACTAATAAGTTCGGGGCTGATCCAGGGAAGATGTTTACCCTTGAGCTTAACAGTTTTCCAAGGAGCATGTTTGTCCACAACATCAGTGAACTCAGTGTAAAGAAAATCCCAGGCATCTTGTACATTAGGTATTAATTGGTATCTGTCCCAGTTAATAGCGATCAAATCATTAATAAATAAATCTAAATTCAATTTCTTGTATTGTCTGATTTTGATTAGTTTAGGTGGCGATTTAGGTAGTTTGCTTTTCCATACACAGTAGACAATTGAGTGATCACTGCAGCAATCAGACATAACACCAGCCCTTAAGATTCTACTTGGGTGTGAAACAAGTATCCAGTCCAGCAGAGACTGGGTTCTAGGGGTGATTCGAGTAGGCTCATTAATTAGTTGGGTAACATTTAGACTACTAAGTAAATTTTTTTTCTTTGTCAGATGACTTATCTAACCAGTTTTTGTTAAAATCACCCAGTAAGATGATTTCATTTCTACAGGAAATGGAATTGATGGTGGACATCAGGCAATTGAAGGACTCTACAAGCGAAGAGGGTGGTCTATATATGCTACCAATAGTTATACATTTATTTGCATGAAAAATTACCTTAACAAAAACGCATTCAAAATGTAGAGGCTCAACTGTGGGTTTGATTAACTCAGATACGAGATCAGAGGAAACATAAATAGCCACACCTCCACCCCTGGAACACCTATCAGATCTATAAAGAACATAGTTTGTGAGATTTATTTCATTATCTGAGATGTTATTGTTGAGCCAAGTTTCAGAGAGTGTAATGATGTTAGGCTTATGTAACACAACCCATGCACGAAGTAAGTCAATTTTAGGCACAAGACTCCTAATATTCAAATGAATGATTTTTAATCCTTTAGCGTCATCCAGTCTGGGAGCAAAAACTAACAATGGTACTGTCACTTATCAAACATAGGTTCGAAAGTAGTTGGATCCAAAAATGCAGTACAGGGTTGTAAAGATTGCAAGATTCATTAGCTACAGCAGACACACAAAACACATAAACACAAAAAAATAAACACAAAACAACCACACCCTTCAAGAACGACCCAGCAACCCCAGACACCATATC
The DNA here is from genome assembly GCF_048128805.1 of Centroberyx gerrardi. Taxonomy (NCBI): domain Eukaryota; kingdom Metazoa; phylum Chordata; class Actinopteri; order Beryciformes; family Berycidae; genus Centroberyx; species Centroberyx gerrardi. The sequence continues at coordinate 31,501,903 of NC_136008.1, read as the reverse complement.
CCAGAGCATTTCTGTGAGTAAACCAAACTGTGTAGGTAAAGAGCATCTATTAAACTCAAGGCTCAATCTGCATTAATAAGAAAAAGAAGAAGAAAACATAGCTCAAAAAAGATACTTCACAAGCAGCATTAAACGTTAACAGCTAGGGGCAGTAGTAACCTAATACGCTAGCAGGCTCTCATGTGCCAAAGAAGAAGTGACGCAAACAGCTTTGCGACGGCAGAATGTAAACAAACACCAACTGAGAGAGATCGATACCTGTTGCATCCAACAACAACTAAAACACAAGAAGAGTATCAACAACACCTCAAGCAATAACATCACAGAAGCGCAGTCATGTCTTTTGAAGAAAAATAAAATAATAATAAAAAAGAGAAAAAGAAAGAGAAAGAGCCAGTTTGATGGACTGTCGGACGGAAGGCTAGTGTGCTACGATTAGCCGCAGCATCAGTCAACGACCTCACCTCAATAGGTAATCATTATCCTGGAGAAGTCGAAGAGGACATGAATGCAGCTTCAGCGACTTTGTGGCAGCTGAAACGCTGCTGTTTGCCATCAACAATAACACAAAGCGTGCAAGGATAGCGGAGAAAGTACTTCATATTGAGTTCACGAAGCTTGCGTTTGACAGGATCAAAGCTCCGGCGCCTCCTCATCAGGTCAGCACTGAAGTCTGGATAGATGTAGATGCGTGTCCCGTTATATTCTAGCTTCTTTTTCTCCCTGACAAGGCGAAGGATTTTCACCTTATCCTGGAAGTTAAGAAGTTTGATCATAATAGACCTGGGACTGGCTCTGTCGCTTTGTCGGACAGTCGGAGAGCGGTGGGCCCTCTCATTGATCGGCGGAGTGGGGAAGTTGTCCCGTCCCAGAAGCTGTGGGATCAGCCGGGACATGAAACCACTGATATCATTGCCTTCAGCAGACTCTTGAACTCCAACGAAGCGAAGATTAGAGCGTTGGCTTCGGTTCTCCAAGTCATCCACTTTGTCCATCAGGTAGGAGTTGTCTTTCTCTAACTGTTGAAACCGAGCGACAAACTCCTGAACATTGTCCTCATTAGCCCCAACACGCTGCTCTAACAAGTTAACTTGTTCTCCCAAAGTAGTTAAGGAATTCTGAATGCTGCTCAGACTACTTTGAATGGGATCCACTTTTGCATCAAAATGTGTCAGCATGTCAGTCTTAATTTGTTGAATGGCGTCCCACAAAGTTTGGAGTGAAATGTGCCGCTCATCCATTGTGGCACGGACGCAGAAAGATCAAATAAACAAATCTTGTGGCTGTGTAGAAAGACTTAGTTAATGCTTGACTTATTTAGAGTCAATTCAGGTCAAAAATATGTGGATCAGGATAAAGGAGAACTTAAAAAGCTACTATAACAGCGACAAGCAGACTTGAGCTTGAGACGTGTTCACTCACGCTGTGGCCATCTTTTACTTGATCGCCTTAAGAATTATGTTGGAATAAATGGCTTGGCTCTTGATTGGTTCAGATCATATCTCTCCGACAGGCATTTCTCCGTTATATTAGGTAACTTAATTTCCTCCTCTGCCAAACTTAGCTGTGGCGTGCCCCAAGGTTCAATCCTGGGTCCTATTCTAGTCTCAATTTACATGCTCCCTCTTGGTCACATAATAAGCAGGCACAATATCTCTTTTCATTGTTTTTTTTTTTCATAAGTATTTTATTGGAAAACATGATATCAAAAACAATACCGTAGTAGCCGTCATAAAAACGTGATCCATTTTCTTGTTTTTTTTTAGACAGAGTAAAGAAACAACAAGACAAAAACAAACAAAAAGAAAAAAATAAATAAAAAACCCTTCCATTAATGAACCAAAAAATAATTAAAATAGAGTAAAATAAAATAAGATTAACACATATACAATTGCTTGATGCTCATCACACACTGCTCCACTGCACAATGGATTATATATACAGACTTATCAAGCACAATCCAGGGAAGTGAGTGAATTGATATAAGTACAGAATTCCATCTCTTATGGAAATTGTCAGTTGAGCCTCTTAAGGTGTATTTCACTTTTTCTAAATGAAGAAAAGACATCAAATCTTCCAACCAGGAAGATGCAGAGGGTGGGGTTGGACATTTCCACTGAAGTAATATGCGTCTATGGGCTATAAGCGAAGCAAAGACTATGACATCACTCTCTCTTTTAGTCAGACCAGTCAATTCCTCGGGCACACCAAAGATAGCAATCAAAGGACTGGGTTCAAATGTAATATTGAGAGCTTTAGACAAAGTATCGAAAAAGACAGACCAAAACCCAGCTAATTTTGAACAGGAGTAAAACGTGAGGATGATCAGCAATTGATGAAGAGCACCTATCACATGTATCACTCGTGCCTGGAAACAGTTTACAGAGTTTGGCTTTGGTAAAATGTATTCTGTGCAAGACCTTGAACTGAATCAAAGTTAGGCGAGCATGAAAACGTAGAGTTTACCCTATCGAGAGCTGTCTCCCACCATTCATCCGTAAGGTCAAGCCCAAGTTCTCCCTCCCAGCTATCCCTAGTCACAGAAAGAGAGGGAGTCCCAGAAGATATAATGAGATCATACAGGATTGATATCATACTACGTGACTTGGGGAGTGAGAAGATTTCGTCTATCAAGGAACCAGCAGGCAACAGAGGGAATGAGGCAAAGTGTGTACGAGCATAATCTCGCGCTTGAAAGTACCGAAACAAACTAGATTGTGGTAGGTCAAATTTTTTGCGAAGATCATCCAAGTTAGCAAACGTATTACCAAGAAATAAGTCTGTGAAATGAACTATACCTTTCCTTTCCCACAATGCAAAAGCTGTGTCAAGTTTAGAGGGAACAAACAAGTGGTTATTACGGATGGGGCTATGGGGAGAAGAAGGGGTGAGTTTGAAATGTTGTCTGAATTGTTTCCAAATTTTTAGAGATGATAGAACAATTGGGTTTGAAGTGTATTTGGAGGGACAACAGGCAAGGGGGGCACAAAGCAGAGCAGCCAGAGAGGTTGCATGACAGCTGTGAGCTGCCATTAAACACCAATCAGAGTCAGAAGAGCCATACCAGAAATGCAATTTCTGAATGTTGGCTGCCCAGTAATAAAATAGCAAGTTAGGTAGAGATAAGCCTTCGTCTTTGTTACATCTCTGAAGAATTGCTTTGCGTGCCCTTGGGGACTTGCCTGCCCAAATAAACCCTGAAATTGCCCTATCCAGCCTTTCGAAAAACGATTTTGGTAAAAAAATTGGCAGACACTGAAAAAGAAATAGAAGCCTTGGCAAGATGTTCATCTTTATGGTCCGAATCCTACCCAATAGAGAAAGGGGGAGAGTATCCCATCGTTGCAAATCCGCTTTGATATCGGCTTGGAGAAATTCAGAAATTCAGAGAAATTCCTAAATAGCGGAAACCCGTAGGTGCCAAATGGAAAGGTAGGGCATTAGCTGGGATATGTTTAGCCGCTTCATTTACGGGAAAACATTCACTTTTGTTAATATTTAACTTATAGCCCGAGAATGACCCAAAGGTATTTAGGATTTGCAATCTCTTTTCATTGTTACGCAGAGGACACCCAACTCTACCTTCCTGTTAATCCTAGTGATGCTGTTAGCATGATTGCTCTAAAAGACTGCCTTGCTGAAATCAAGTGCTGGATGTCCCAAAACTTTCTCCAACTAAATGAGGACAAGACTGAGATTATTTTATTTGGCCCCCCCAGTTGGACACCGGGGATTCATGAGAATCTTGGTATCAGGGAAACTAGTATTAAGTCTTCTGCCAGAAACTTGGGAATTATCTTTGATTCTAATCTAAATTTTGAAAGTCAGGTAGAAGGGGTTATCCGATCATGTTTTTATCAGCTAAGAAATATTTACAAAATCAAGTCATTTCTGTCTGCCCCTGACTTGGAGAAAATTATTCATGCTTTTATCTCATCCCACCTGGATTATTGCAACTCCTTATATTCTGCAGTTAGTAAAAAAGTACTTTATCGTTTGCAGTTGGTTCAAAATGCTGCTGCTAGGCTTTTAACTGGAACAAAGAGAAGAGACCACGTTACCCCCATTTTAGCGTCCCTCCAATGGCTTCCGATTGCTTTTAGAATAAATTTTAAGATTTTATTGATTACATACAAAGCAGTAAATGGCTTGGCCCCAACCTACATCTCTGAACTCTTAACCCCTTATGTACAGGGGTGTACCCTCAGATCCTCGGATCAAGCTCTTCTTTCTGTTCCTATGTCTAGGTTAGCAACCAAAGGGGACCGGGCATTTGCCACTAGGGCACCTAAGTTATGGAAAAATTTACCACTCAAACTTCGTACAGCTACTTCTTTAAACTCCTTTAAACATCAACTAAAAACACATATTTTTAAACAAGCCTTTGATTGATATTTACTCTATTTTTATTTCTGTTTTATCTTTCTTTTTGTCTTATCTTGTGTTGTATTTTATTTTATTTTTATTTATTTCATCAGCTATTTTACACTGTCTCCTTGTTGTTACTGTTTAAGCACTTTGTAACTATGTTAAGAAAAGTGCTATATAAATAAAGATATTATTAATCAAATGGATGGAAACTGGCGATTACAACCGCAATCACAGCCAGAGTCATATTTATCAAACTTTTTCACATTTCCAATGATAATCGCCTAGGACACAATTTGACTTTATTGATTTTTAAATAATTTACATTCATTTCTACAATATACCGTCTGACTAGAACAGGTGATATTTTTTGCGGCGCGGTGTGCTTTTATGAATCGCTTTCCCAATATGTAAATTCTCCAAAGGGGTGGAAGAATGGGGAAAACGGTAACGCCACCGGAGATCCTACGTGCATCGGAGTTCACCGGGACTACCATCTCCCCAGCAAGACAACAAAGGCGGCGGAGGGAGAAGAAACAAAAGCGGGGCAAGAGAGCCGGCATACAAGCTAGGCTAAAGGCTAACCCACACAAACCAGCCCTGCAGAGTCCCTTTCTCGCCAACTCCCGGTCACTCAAGAAGATGGACGAGATCAGACTGAGGATCACTTAACACAGCTTGACCAGCTGTGTGATGATCATTACAGAGACTTGGCTGGATGGTTTTGTCCCCGACGCTGCTATCGAGCTAGTGGGCCGCTCTCTTACCGAGCAGACAGGACCACGGACTCCAGTAAGAGCAGAGGGAGAGGTGTGTGTATCTACGTTAACAAAAGATGGTGCACAGCCACAGACATTATTGAAAAACACTGTTCCCAGGATTTAGAGTTTTTAATGCTGAAGTGCAGACCATTTTCCTACCGAGGGAATTCACAGCCATCATAATCACAGCAGTATATGTACCCCCACAAGCTAACTCTAAGTTAGCCTTAGACAAACTGCACGATGCTATCAACAACCAGCTGACTGCACACCCAGAGGGGGCTGTCATTGTAGCAGGAGACTTTAACCACACAGATCTGAAGTCAGTACTGCCTAAATTCCACAAGGATGTGAACTTTCTCATGAGCGAGAGGAACATCTTGGACCAAGTTTACACTAACATCTCAGGAGCATTTAAAGCCACATCATCCCCACATCTAGGACTATCAGATCATATCTCATTGGTTCTGACCCCAGTTTACAAACCACTAATCTGCAGGACAAAACCAGCTGTCAAAACTGTTCAAGTATGGACTGAGGGAGCCACCTCAGCGCTACAAGACTGATTGGGACTTGTTTGCACAGGAGGCAGAACTAGAGGAATATACTTCATCAGTCCTGGCCTACATAAACTTTTGCACTGAGACTGCACTAACACGGAAGACCATCAAAGTGTTTCCTAACCAGAAGCCGTGGCTGGACAACAATGTACGGGCTCTGCTTAGAGAACGAAATGTGGTTTTCAAATTTGGAGACACACAGGCCTACAAGGATGCTCGGGGAAACCTCAAAAGGGGCATCAGGGATGCCAAGCGTAAATACAAACAGCACATCGAGGAACACTTTGAGAACAACAACCCCCGCTGCATGTGGAAAGGGATTAAGGCCATGACAGACTACAACAACAACACTACACAGCCCAACAATGACACTGCTCTCCCTGACGATCTGAATCAGTTCTTTGCTCACTTTGACAGTCAGAATGGCAGAACTCCACCTCACACTGCACCACCTGGAGGAGAGCAGACACTCGTCCTACAGCGCCACCAGGTGAGATCCACTCTGCGCAAAGTCGACGTCAGAAAAGCAGCAGGTCCAGATGGAGTGCTGGGTCGCACACTGAAAGCTTGTGCAGACCAACGAGCAGGGGTGTTTACCAACACATTCAACCTCTCACTACAACAGGCTGCTGTCCCCACCTGCCTTAAATCCACCACTATCGTCCCTGTGCCCAAGAAGTCAACAACACCATAATAAAGTTTGCAGACAACACCACCATAGTGGGGCTGATTTCAGATAATGAGGAGACGGCCTACAGGAACGAGGTGCAACATCTGGCTGAGTGGTGCATGGACAACAACCTGGTCCTAAACACCACCAAAACAAAGGAGATCATAGTAGACTTCAGGAGAGCCAGGAAGACCAACCACCTCCCCCTCCACGTCATTACTAATGATGTACTTATTATAAATTATTACAATAAAATTGATAAATCATTGATAATAATGAATTGATGATTAACTCCACATGAACTCATGAATTAATCAGTAATTCATTGTCTATTAAGGGCTTATAAACATTCATTATTTTAAAGTGTTACCGAAAAAAAAGGTACATGCGCCACAAAAGTTTCTCCCCAGTTACAAAGAGAAATGGCCATGTCTCCATCCTTCAAAATTACCAAACTATGCTTTTTGCACATTGTGCAAGTATGATGTCGAATTAAGCCACCAAGGAGCTTCAGGTAATAGGCTAATATTACACAAACCAAAAGCACAGTATTGACTTAATATGTAAATAAATGCCAACACATTCTCCCAATGTCCCAAATGCCAAGAATGTGAACCGTAATAATCAATGAAGGCACAGCCGCCATTAAGTCTGCTGTAGACTGCTCAATAAGAGTCCATATGTGTCCATAATTGATCTCCGTTGGACATGTTTGAAGCGTTCGAAAGTTACAGTGTCCCATCCCCTAACTCACTCTCCCCCGACAGCACAGGAGAGGAGATGCTGTTCTGCCGTCTTTGTGCAGCATACATGGGACTAAACGGCAATATGATATAAATGTACAGATTTTACATTTGCTTACAGCAAGCACACTAACAAGAAGAATACACAGAAGGGCAATAGGATGATTTCTTACATCAATCACCCTAATAATAATTAGGATTTCCAGCAATAACAATAAGATCCAATCATGTAGTGCTGGATTCTTCTTCTTCGAATTCGAACTCAGAGACCCATAGCAACCAAACTTGGCAGATAGCTTTGAAATCTCAGCCGCTACTCAAGCAACACTAATCCGCAACCGGAAACAAAAAAGATTCAGGCAGCCAGGTAATTTTCCAAAGACTCGTGTAACTAAGGCTATACTTAGTGTATGCACTGTGCAGTGTGCGCAGAATATAATGTATGGATGGTGGGATAAACCAGCTGGAGATTGGAGTTTATTCCGTTTATTTAATTAAAATTTCATTTTTTCAATTTAGTCTATAATTACATTGTGTCTGTACTGTGTGTGTAGCCTGTTTGACCTGCTCCTGTCCGACCTGTTAACAATATTATCTTCAGTCAACCCTAACAAGGCCCACCTGCGGATAAACCCACGAGACCCGGGTTTCGATTGACCTGCGCATCACTAGTCAGCACCAAGGTTTCGCCAGTGAAATGACGATGACTTATTTCCATCAAGCCATTTTATGCGAAAAATGAAGTTTCGAATGGGAATAAGCTGAATGGAAACACCAGATTTAAAAAAAAAATCCCCAAATATCGTAAAAATAATATTTAGTCGTTGCTGCCGCCGGTAAGAAAGAAATATGGCCACCAGCAGATTACATAACAGAATAATTATTACTCGTCCTTAAGGCGATCCGCACCATGCTGGAATATCTCCTGGAGGGACTCCTCACACCAGCCACTCTCCGTAGCCAAGGTCCGGAACTCGATGGCGTAATCCGAGGCAGAACGGGACCCCTGGCGCAGGCTGAGGAGACGGTGGCCGGCCTCCCTGCCCACCAACGGATAGTCGAAAACTTTCCTCATCTCCTCTGTGAACCGGGAGTAGTTGGAGCATGCCTCGGCCTGGGACTCCCAGAGGGCGCTGGCCCAAGCCAAGGCTCTCCCCGACATGAGGGAAGCAGGAAGGCTGCAGCTCGAACACTAGGGAGCACTGGGAGAGGAAGGGGCGACAGGATCCGCGATCCAAATGCAGATCACACGTAGGCAGGCAGGGAGGCGAACAAAAGGGTTTATTGCCACACAGGCAAAAAAGCAGACAGGCAAAAAACAGAAAAACAGCAGTTAAGCACACAGCTAAACTACAGGTGAAAAACTACTCGACAGTAGTGGCACAGGCTGTACAGGCTAAGGCAAAACAACAACTGAGCCCAGAGACAGGGGATAGCACAGACTAAATACATGAGGGTAAATTACTAACAAGAGACAGCTGGGGAAACCGGACAATTGACACAGGAAGTTGACAGGGAGAAAATGCACATGGGGAAACAAAAACAAAACATGTCACGGAGTAGCTGGAGCAGGCATGACAGCTTTTTGCCGTTCGTTCCATTTGCCCTCAGGACTTAATTGGCATTTTAAATCATGCAGTCCTTCCTATCCATTACTGCCAAGAGCCATTTGAATATTTCCATTTCAAATAGTACAAGTAATAGCAAAAATAATGCATTTGTTGTGTTTGGGCATATGTTCTAAAACAGGGGTACTCAAACCTTTTTATCAAAGGTCAACTTATGAATTTTACACAAGTTCAATGGTCCGCAACAATGCCAGTAAAATGCACCTGCATAAATCAACGTCCATAACTTTTAAAAAAAAAACTGCTACAGTAGGAGTTTTTCACAATGTTAATCTTGGAAAATCCAGACTCATATAGATGTGGAATAGCAATAACGTTCGCAGGTCCCAGGCCTCGGACTGACAGTGATAATTCGTTATCTTAGCAATGACATTACGCTTCATGTGATTCGACCAGAGTGAACGCATCCACAGAAACTGACGACGGGTGCGCGGCACACACGGACACACACACACAAGCGGCTCCGTGAAAGTAAAAATCAAGGATGGTTAACTTGTGCGCCTTCTTTCCCCCCCAAATGATTCCTGAAAAACTGTTTCTTTTCAAAAGGGTTCTTAAAATTCAAAGGGTTCTTTATACAACTATTTGTATAACAAAGAAACCTTGAGGAACCTTTTCAACAAAGACAGATTCTTCAGTGGCAAATGGTTCATGATAGATCCTTACCCCTCCAAAAAGAACTCTTTTGGAACCCTGATTTCTAAGAGTGTAGCCGTCTCCGATAACCTCTCCAGTGGCGAAACATTTTACTGAAGCCAATCATTGCATAAAAGATCTAAAATGCATCTATAGAAAATGTCTTTGTATCCCGCAGAGGAGGCAATTTAGAATCTAAACTTTTAGGACATGAATCATTTTGGATACATAAATTCAGTTCAGTTTCACCAAATGGCTTAAATGAGGAACTAGACTTTTCGGGCTTCTTTTTAGAATTATTGGCCACCCTTGAGGTTATGCCATTATACTGTATATTATGTAAGTTGTCTTCATCTCCAAACTTTATGAGCGATCTCCCAATTTGATATTGGTTTGGGGATTAAGCTTCTTTTTCTTGTTTATTGTCTTCATCATTTGGCTGGCATTGAAACCCTTGTCAATAATAATGATCTGCTAATTGACAATGTTGAGTTAATATGCCACTTGTGAGTAATGATGAGCACCTGTGTAAGACCAGCCTATAATTTTGCTTTGTCTTGTGGACACACTGAAGAAGGCAGTCAGCCTGAAATCTTTGTGTCTCTTTGTTCTCCTTTGCCAAAAAATGAAGATAAGCATCATTTATTGTTTTGTGTGCGACCTACCTATATTGGGTCGAGCCCGAGGTTTGATATTCCTCAGAACAATTTATAAATTCTATTGCCAGGGTGCCCTCAATATAATTGGCCTAGTTATTTCATACAATACAAATAAATCAACTGCACACAAGTGTAGATTTCACTATGGCTCTTTCAAAATTTGTATCTAATTAAAAAGAGCTTATGTATGTATTCATCTGTATAGACAGAACAGATCAGTAACAGTCTTACTGATTTTATAATGTTGCTCTTACTCTAACTTTCAGTGTTCAGAAAATGTTTTCTTACTTTTAATTCTCTTACTTTTATTTTTTTCTTTTATTAATCTCTGTTTTTATCTTCATCTTTCTCTTTTAATCATGTAAAGCACTTTGAGTTGCCTTGTGTGCGAATTGTGCTGTATAAATAAACTTGACTGATTTTATAGTGGATAGAGACTGCATTTATTCCTTGGTTGTATTTCTGCCGTATTTTGATAGTGACAGTAGAGAGAGACAGGAAAGATACCTGCTCCCTCGATTTCATGCCCTCTCAGCTCCTGAAACAAGTTTTGGACTCTGTAGGTCCCTGTATTCTCCTCATTATTAACAATTCTCTGTCCTCAGGTACTGTTCCACCCTGTCTCAAACATGCAGTAGTTAATCCTCTCCTTCAAAAACCCAACCTTGACCCCACAGTTCCAAACAATTTTCGAGCTATTTCTAAACTACCGTTATCCCCTTGGTTATATATCCAAAGTCCTTGAAAAAGTTGTTCTCTTTCAGCTGCTCTCCCTCTTGAACCATAATAACATCCTTGACATTTTTAAATCTGGTTTTAGAGCTATGCATAGCACAGAATCTGTCTTACTGAAGGTGCTGAATGACCTGCTGCTGTTTGTAGACTCAGGTGACTGTGCCATTTTGCTGCTCTTAGATCTTACTGCGGCCTTTGACACAGTAGACCATGTCATTCTGATTCACTGCCTCCAGCATGTGGTTGGTGTAAATAGCACAGACCTTGACTGGTTTACTTCATACCTCAAACAGAACTTTTTCAGTAAATCTGGGCACTGCCTCATCCACCTCAGCCAGCATCTCCTGTGGGGTCCCTCAAGGCTCCATTCTAGGTCCTATCCTCTTCTCTCTATACATGCTTCCCCTTGGTCAAATCATTCACAAGTACAATATTTCCTTCCATTTTTACGCCGATGATACCCAGATATACCTCCCTCTAAAACCTAATGATCAGTGCTCTTTAAACAACCTCAGGGATTGTCTCGATGACATCAAAAGTCGGATGGCAAGTAACTTCCTACAACTTAATGAGAGTAAGTCGGAGTTAATTATATATGGTCCTTCAGCCTCTGTCACAACCATAACCAACAACCTTAGCCAGCTGTCTGCTTATGTCAAACCTTTCGCCAAGAATCTTGGGGTATTTTTTGATTCAGACCTTAACTTTGAAAAACAAATAAACTCAGTAGTTGGATCCAGTTTCTGCCATCTCAGATCAATAGCCAAAATCAAGCCCTTCCTCTCCTTTCTTGACCTTTCTTGACCGTGCTTTTGCAGTTGCAGCCCCAAGACTCTGGAACAGCCTCCCCCAAAGCATCAGAGTCGCCCCCACTGTTGACACTTTTAAATCTCGCCTCAAAACCCATCTCTACTCCTTAGCCTTTGATTCTATATGAAACTTGTTGGTATTTTGATTATGTATCCATTTTCTTATTTTATTTATTGTTATTTATAATTATTTGTGTGCTATGTTGGTGTTTATTTCTACTGGTTTTGTCGCTCTGTTGATCTGCTCTGTCAACATTTGTGCAGCACCTTGGTCAACAAGTGTTGTTTTTAAGTGTGCTATATAAATAAATTGAACTTGAACTTGAACACCTCATCCCAAAGGTGCTCTATTGGATTGAGATCTGGGGACTGTGCAGGCCATTGGAGTAAACTGTCACTGTCATGTTCGTGGAATCAGCTTGAGATGATGTGTGCTCTGTGACATGGCGCATTATTCTGCTGGAAGTATCCATTTGAAAAAGGGTAGACTGTGGCCATAAAGGGATGCACGTGGTCAGTAACAATGCATAGGTATGCTGTGGCATTCGAATGATGCTCAGTTGGTATTCCCCACATTCCCCACACCATTACACCACCACCAGCAGCCTGCACTGTTTTTTTTTTAAACAATATATTTATTGACATTTTCAATTTCAGTTTACAGCATTTGTGACAGGGAAAATACAGTGATTACCAAAACCCTCCCTCCCAAACCTATCCTCACTTCCCACCCAGCCCCCTTCTCAACCAACCCAACACATACCCATGAAAAAATTAAATTAAATAGATAAATGAGAATAAAAAAGGGGGGTTACAGTATACTCAGTAAAGCACAAGCAATAAAAGGCAAGACAACAACAGTGGAGAAGTACAGTGAGTACAACCATTATATCAAGTGTGTTATACCAAGACAAAAAAAACCCAAAAAAAAAAAAACCTGTTGTTACACCATTAGGAGTCTTTAACCAACTGACTGTGAGATGTTTTCTAGATACCACCTAAAGTCACTCCAACATTTGTCAAAAAGACAAGGTTTTTTTTTTAGATTGAACATTATTTTTTCAGAGGCCATATATGAGGCAATTTCTTTAAGCCACATGGAGACAGGGGGAGGGTCTTTACTCTTCCACGATATAGCAATGCATTTGTTTCCAGCTATCAAAGCTAGTTTAATGAAGCGTACCTTTTCCCTCTTATCAATAGGCAGAACCGATATGTCCCCTAGCAAAATCAATCTTGGTGAGCAAGGTATCTCAACTCCTGAGATCTTTTTGAGTGCATCCAGGATAGAACCCCAATATTGTTCCAATGTCGTACATTTCCAAAACATATGAATAAGGCTTCCTGTTTCTATCTTACATCTAGGACAGAATTCTGAGATGGTGTTGTTCATCTTGTGGAGTCTTTCTGGTGTAAAATAAATTCTATGGATGAGATTGATCTGCAAAAGCTTGTGGCGACTATTATAAGAGAAATTTTGGGCTCCCTCACATATTGCATCCCAGTCACAGTCTTCAAAAATAAAGTCAAGATCTTGTTCCCACTTAGCCCTAGATTTTAGAGTTTTATTTGCCATAAGGTCCAACAGTCTACTGTAAGTTAAGGATACAATACCCCTGGGGTGTTGAATATCTTTTAAAATCTCATCAATTGGAAGAGAATCTAAAGGGATTGGATGCCCGCCCTGTTGTGTGCTAATGTAGTGTCTGACCTGTAGGTACTTAAAGAAGTGTGCAGTGGGGAGGTTGAAGGCACCACTTAGCTGTTCAAAAGATTTAAGTATGTTGTTTTCATAAAGGTCTCCAAATGTTTTGATCCCCATGTTATGCCACATCTTAGTGAGACCATCCCGTAGTGCAAATGGTAAAGCAGGGTTATTATGAAAGGGGGTGTTACTATGTAATGGTTTTACACTTTTGAGACGCGATTGTATAACTGACCATAATTTGGATGTATGATTTATAAATGGGTTGTCCGTGCCATTCTTCAAAGTATGATATGACCGAATAAAAGGAATGCCAGCCAGCGGCACATCTGCTGCGTGGAACTGCTCTATTTGCCTCCAAGCAGGGGGGTTATTCATCTCTGTCTGCCAAAACCAGATAACTCTGATCTGAGCAGCCCAGTAGAAAAGTTCAAAATTAGGAAGCTTCAGTCCGCCGTGCTGAGGAGTGTTATATAGGGTTTTAATTTTAATTCTGGGTACCTTCCCCCTCCATAAGAATCTAGATATCACCCCTTCCAAATTCTTAAAAAACTTACTTGGAATCGATATGGGAAGGGTTTGGAACAAGTAGAGAAATCTAGGCAGCACATTCATCTTTATACAATTCACACGCCCTATCAAAGAGATAGGTAGCTGCATCCATCTGTCCAGGTCCTTCTCCACCTTCTTAAACAATAAGTCGTAGTTAAGAGAGAAGATTCTATCTAACTGAGTAGGAATCTTTAAACCCAGATATGTAATATACTGAGCATCCCATCGAAAAGGAAAGTTTGCCCGTGGAATTTGTTCAGCTGAGGGGTTAAGGGGTAGGGCCACACTTTTTTGCAAATTAACTTTATATCCCGATATTCCACTATATGTGGAAAGCAAATCTGTAAGGGCTGGCAGGGAGGAGTTTAAATTTGTTAGAAACAGGATTATATCATCTGCATATAATGAGATGACGTGGTCCGCATCCCCAACCCTGACCCCTGAGATGGAGGGATGGGATCTTATTGCGATGGCTAAGGGCTCAATCACTAACGCAAAAAGTAAAGGTGAAAGCGGACACCCCTGTCGGGTGCCGCGTGAAAGGGGGAATGGGGATGATATGTCTGAATTTGTCTGGATAATGGCTGTGGGATTGAGGTACAGTAATTGAATCAAACTTAACATATTCGGGCCAAAGTTCATTTTACGTAGGACCGCAAAGAGAAAGTGCCATTCGACGCGGTCGAAGGCTTTCTCTGCGTCTAGTGAGATAGCCAAGACTGGGTCATCCATGGACTTAGCACAATGCACTATGTTAAGAAATCTCCTGACATTATCGAATGAGGATCGGTTTTGGATGAATCCGGTCTGGTCCATATCAGCCAGTGTGGGGACTATTTTCTCAAGCCGGATAGCTATAATTTTAGTAAGCATCTTATATTCGCATGACAAAAGTGAAATAGGTCTGTACGAACCACATAAATTAGGATCTTTCCCTGGTTTCAACAGAACTATGATGAGGGCCTGCACCAAAGTTTGGGGTAATTGATTATTTTCAATTGCGTGATTGAACATGTCTAGAAGGGGGTCGAGTAATTTACTTGCAAATGTTTTAAAGAAGTCAATTGAGAAACCGTCAGGCCCAGGAGCTTTCCCCCCTGGGAGCCTAGCCAGGGCGTCTAACACCTCTTGTTTGGATATCTTGTTTTCAAGTCCGATCTGTGTTTCTTCTGATAGCCTTGGAATATCCAAGCCATCTAGAAAATAGCACATATCATGGATCTTCTCACCCTGTGAGGAGTACAAGGATTTATAAAATTCTGTAAAGGCCTGGTTAATGTGCCTGGGGTTGCGGACCACGTCACTCCCATCTAGTGGCTTAATAGCAGGGATACATCTGGTGGCTTCCTCCCTTCTAATCTGCCAAGCTAGTAATTTCCCTGACTTGTCACCCTGTTCGTAATGGCGCTGTTTCAACCTAGCCATTGCATTTTCCACCTCCCGTGTTGTAAGAGTATCGTATTCAGCCCTTTTGGCAATCAATTGATCAAGAGTCACCTGTGTTTGAGAGCGAGAATGTTCATTTTCAAGGGATTTGATGTCAATCTCTAGGGACGTTGTTTTGGATTGATATTGTTTCTTTTTCCAAGAGGAATAGCTAATTATAGAACCCCTGATATAAGCCTTTAAGGACTCCCAGATTATGGATGGGGAGGCAGAGCCTGTGTTTGCGGTGAGAAACAAATCAATCTGCTCATTGATTAGTTTGATGAAGTCCTCATCATTGACCAAATGAGTGGGGAACCTCCAACGTTTAGGTTTTTTGTTTTGGTCCTGTTTGGCCACGTGAAGTAGGAGAGGGGCATGATCTGAGTGTGTCTTAGCTAAATATTCACAAGATGTGATGAGGTACTCCTTCCCTGCATGGATAAAGAAGAAGTCAATCCGGGAGTAGCTGTTGTGTACGTGTGAGTAGAAGGAGTATTCACGAAGAGATTTATGCCTCTCCCTCCACGCATCAATTAAATTGAGATCTGCTAGTTCTTTTTTAAGGGCCCTAGCAGCTGAGGATAGAGAATTAGAGGTTGAAGAGGATCTGTCCTTGGCTGGGTCCAAAACCAGATTGAAATCTCCTCCAATGATAAGCTCAGCGGGGGGACAAGTTATATTGAGAAAAAGATTCACAAAGAAATTTGGATCATCCTGATTTGGTCCGTAGACATTAAGCATGGTGACTGGCTCGTCGGCCAGAAAACCTCTAACCAAAACATATCGGCCACCTTTATCCTTCTCTACATGTTCCAAATGAAAGGGGATCCCTTTTCTAATTAAAATGGCCACCCCCCTTGCCTGAGAAGTGAATGAAGAATAGTATATTTGGCCTTGCCACTGCTTACCCAGCTTGCAGTGTTCTGCATCAGTTAGATGAGATTCCTGCAGGAATGCCACATCAATACTATGCTTTCTAAGGAAATTGAGGACTTTTCGGCGTTTAACATATTGATTAATTCCATTGGTGTTCCAACTCAGAAACCTATATGTTATAACTGTAGACATAGGTCACCACATATACTGGTAGAGTGGTATAGCAAATAGTTGCCGGCCTAACACAACAGTATGGTAATGGAGAAAATAGGTGTCAATGGTTGGGAAGAAAAACATGATGTCTTGTGCCATAGAGAAAAGAATAAGAAGAAAAAAGAAAAAAGAAAGGGGGGGCAACAACCCCCCACCCACCCATGGACCCCCCCAAGCCCCCACACACGTCATTTGACGTGTGTAGAACCCCAATTCTTCCATACGCGATACTTGTTACCTTAACTTGTGAAACCAGACTACCTTATGCAGAACTAGGATACTTCATCAACTTGAAAATGGAAACAAATTATACAATAACGTTACATGTAAAACTTAGATCTCCCCCAAGTATAGGCTTAGGGAGAATATTGTCTCTAATACCTACATCTATGTGTGCTCAGATATTGTGTAAGACAACCATAAACAACTCCCTGAACGGATCCTGTCACTTTCGGAGTTCCCTCTACAATTATAAACATAAACATATCATAATTAGGCGACTGAAAAACACGCAATAGAGTGGGGAGAAGGAAGAGAGAGAAAAATATATATATATAAAATAAAAATAACAATAGAAAGGCATTGACTAACACTAACCGAGCCAAAGAGATAAAAAAAAAAAAAATCCAACGTTAAATAAGGCCTTCACTTGTCTAACAGACTGACCATATGTATCCATATAAAACAGATGGATAGGTGAACAGATGCAAACACATTTAGAAACTGTGAACTATGCAGTCAATGTACTATGCTATCTAGTATACAGTAGGCATACCTGAGCTCCGTGAGCGCAAGTGACCCACATAGCGCGGACATCCCTCTGCTCAGATTAATATCGATGAGCGCCCCGTGATACAGTCATTGACAGAATCTTTGCTGTGTGCAAGTTCGTGACAGATCGAGTTCTGACCGCTGGCAACAACTACTCACATGGGGCCCGCCAGGCACTGGGAATAAGTTGACATCCATGCGATCAGGCCAGCACGTCCGGGTGATGTATTTTTAAGTAGTTCTCCGCTGACAGCGGGGAGCTGAAGGTGCGTCTTCCCTCCGGGAGGTCCAGGCTCAAGTTGGTTGGATGCAGCAGTCTGAAGGATATGTCCTTGGCGTGAAGTTGCTTTTTGAGCGGGGCGAATGCCTTCCTCTTCTTGTAGAGAGCCGTAGACATGTCTCTGAAGATCATAATATTTGAGTTGCCGTACTGGAGTGTCTTTTTCTTCCGTGCCGCGTCGAGGATTTTCACCGTGTCTGTGAAGCGGAGAAGTCGGATCACTATGGCCCGTGGAAGGCTGCCTTCGTCGGGACGTCGCTGGAGTGTTCGGTGAGCGCGTTCTATTTCCATCGGGTCCCCGTCTTCCAAGCCAACTATTTTTGGGAGCCATTCTTGTAAGAAGGCAATGGGATCCTTCCCCTCCACACCCTCTGGGAAGCCCACCAGCCTTAGGTTCTGTCTCCTCGCACGATTCTCTTGGTCGTCCAGCTTATCTTTTAGGCCCTTGATCTCTTCCTCTGTATTTTTCTTGTAATCAGCGAAGTCTTGGTGTAGGAAATTTAGGCTTTCTTCGTGATTGGCATGCTTCTCTTCGAGGTCTTTAATGCGATGGCCCAGTACTCTGTTATCACTGATGACTTTTTCCACTGATTCAGAGAGTGTGTTCAGCTTTTGATCCAGTAGAACTTGAATTCTGTTGAACGCTTTATCCATTTCTGCAAGGAACCACGGGGGCGGTGCGTTAGCATTAGCGTTGACTGAGGCTGTGCTAGCACAGTCTGTAACGTTAGCTGACGGCTGTCTGTTTTTATCGTCCTTCGACGTTGCATCGATCTTTTTAGGAGACATTTCTCTTCTTAGAGTTGTAGCCGACTTATGCAAGCGAACTGACTTGTTTCCTTACTAGTGTAGGGGTAAGATTTAAGGATTTTGTACGGGAGCTGATTCACCGCGTGTGTCTTCTACGCCGCCATAACCGGAAGCCCCCAGCAGCCTGCACTGTTGACAAGGCAGGATGGCTTCATGGAGTCATGCTGTTTACACCAAATTCTGACCCTGCCATCTGCAGGTCGCAGCAGAAATCGAGATTCGTCAGACCAGGTGACGTTTTTCCAATATTCAATCGTCCAGTTTTGGTGATCACATGCCCACCATCTTCCTGTTCTTAGCTGACAGGAGTGAACACCGTAGTGGCCTTCTGCTGCTGTAGCCCATCTGCTTCAAGATTCAACGTGTTGTGCGTTAAGAGATGCCCTTTGGCACACCACTGTTATTTAAGCATTTGTGGACTTTCTGTTAGCTTGAACAAGTATGCCCATTCTCCTCTGACCTCTTTCAATAACAAGGGGTTTTTCGGCCACAGAACTGCCACTCAATGGATGTTCTTTGTTTATCGCACCATTCTCTGTAAACTCTAGAGACTGTAGTGTGTGAAAATCCCAGGAGGCAGCTGTTTCTGTGATGCTGGAACCACCACATCTGACACCAACAATCATACCATGGTCAAAGTCGCTTAGATCACGCATCTTGCCCATTGTAATGTTTACTTGCCCAAGTTCAAGTTTATTTATATAATCCTTCATCACAAGCATGTCTCAAAGGACTTTACAGAGAATGAGCCTAGCTAGATCTAACTGATCAACAACAACCATAGAACAGAATGGTACAGGACAAACATAAAGAAGCAGAATAAAGCATAAGAGACAATAGCAGATTTTACCAAGACATAACGGCCTACCTATTCTATATAGCCTAACCTACCCGGCACCACCAGCCTTAGACCCTCGAAAAATATACAAGGAAAAAACTTCCAAGAAAACCTTATTAGGAAAAAAAAATGGAAGAAACCATGGGCGGGCTAAGTCAAAGAGGGATCCCCCACTGGGACAGCTGAGCGTGGGATAGATGCCAGGACAAACAGTTACAATAACATGGACAATGACATGAAAAACAGATAAGGCAGAGAGAGGCAAAATACGGCAGAGAGATGGGGCCACAACCAGCGCCAATATCCACAGAAACAAGGGTGGCACTTGTGATTCATATTCAGGTAGAAACAGCATCAGAGATGGGACTTTGGCCAGTACTGACAACCGTAAGAGCTAGGGCAGCACCTGTGTCCACTGCCAGGTAGAAACACTGCAGCGGTGTCTGAGAAAGAGGAAAAACACAGGCAGACAGCCACAAACATACACCGACATAGCCGTGCAAGCACAACACATATACTCAGACATATTCAGCCACATACACACTCATACGGACAGCAGATACAGAATGAGTAGACATGCAGTAATCAGGAGGGCAGCCCTATGCTGGGTTCCCAATAGAGGAGAAGAGACTGTGTCAGCCCTGAGCTGTATGGTACTACGGTAGGTTGTATGCCTGTAAGTTTTAAGTTTGGATTTGAAGATTTCTACAGAATTAGCTTCCCTGATTGTAAGAGGTAGCCAATTCCAGAGATAGGGAGTTCGGTAGGAGAACGCTCTACTGCCTGCTGATTTTTTTCTTGATTCTGGGAACAGTAAGGTAGCATCCTGCGATCGGAGGGCACGAGATGATGAGGTCGGAAAAATATGACGTGCAAGCCCATGTAACGATTTATATGCTAACAGAAGGACCTTAAAGTCAGATCTGGCTTGATTTGGGAGCCAATGAAGGGAGGTCAGGATGGGAGTAATGTGATCAAATTTTCTAGTTCTGGTTAATATTCTGGCAGCAGCATTTTGCACAAGTTGTAGGTTTTTAATACTGCAGTTAGGTAGGCCAGAAAATAAGACGTTACAGTAATTGAGTCTTGATGAAACAAAAGTGTGAATTAGGGTTTCGGCATCCGCCATATTTAGCAGGAAACGGATTTTTGAGATGTTGCAAAGGTGGAAAAATGCTATCTTTGTGGTATCCTTAATGTGAGAGTCAAGTGAGAGCTGGGTCGAATGTAACGGCAAGATTTTTAACTGTGGGACTCTGGGTAATTAAGCAATCCCCTAAATTTAAAGCAGCGTCCACAACAAGAGGCTGTTGGGTTTTTGGGCCAACAACTAGCATCTCAGTTTTGTTGCCATTTAGTCACAAGAAGTTACGTGACATCCAATTTTTGACAGCGAATAGGCATAATTCTAGGTTTGCAAGTTGTGAACGGTCGTTAGGTAGAATGGGTATGTAAATTTCAGTGTTGTCCACTTAACAGTGAAATTCAATACCATGGCTGAAGAACATTTTGCCAAGAGGTAGCATGTAAATGGAGAAAAGCAAAGGTCCTAGCACAGAGTCCTGTGGTATGCCAAAGTTAACTTTAGAACAGTCAGAGATAATGTTGTGTGGGACACAATGCATTTTATTGGATAAGTAGAAATTAAGCCAAGAAAGCGCGGAGCCATGGATGCCGACGTAGTTCGCTAGGCGGTTTAGGAGAATATTATGATTGACTGTATCGAATGCCGCGCTCAAATCAAGTAAGATAAGAACAGAGGAAGAATCAGAATCAGAGGCCATTGACCACCTTTGTGAGAGCGATCTCAGTGCTATGGAGAGACCTAAAGCCAAATTGATATGGTTCAAAAAGACTATTGCAGGAGAGAGAGTTGGTTAGTTGGATAGAAACTATTCTTTCCAAGACATTAGAGAGAAAGGGGAGATTAGAGATTGGTCTGTAGTTATTAAAGGAATAGTTTACCCAAAAATGAAAATTCAGTCATTATCTACTTTCCAGCACAACTTCGTAGCAGCATTCTCCAAAACAACTGAAGTCGTTGGGGACCGATCTTTAGAGTTACGAAAAGAGCAGAAAATATCCATAAAATTACTCCATACAGCTCTTGCAGCATAATCCAAGTCTTCTGAAGCTAATGATCGCACAGTGAGTGGAAAAAATGTTATTGACGTCATTCTTTAGAGCAAGTCTTCACTACAGCCGAAAAACATTTGAAAAATGCTCCACTTTCTTGTTTACACTCCTAGTCAAACTGAAAAACTCTGCTGAAAGTGTCTTACAGCGCTATCCACATACTTATCAGACTTTTAAATGTCTGCTCACTCTAACACTATACATGTAAATTATTTCAGGGCTTACGGTCACTGCCATGTTAACATTTTTTGGAGCTAGTGGAAGCACTGGTGGAGGGGAAGGGGCGCACTAGCGGGGAAAAAGGATTCTCAGACCCTGTCAACATTATTAAGAACTCAATTGTAAAATTGTAATTCATTATGTTTTTGATAGGTCATAGTCAGGGGTAAAAATCATGAATTAATTTGTAGTCTAAAAAATATTTTCAAAAGCTCAAACTCAGAGGGAAAAAGAAAATAAATTCCCTGTAGCTTTGCCGCGGTCTGTGGGCATGACACCACTGATCTAACCTCTCCAGAGCTCTCTGGTCATACAAAATAATTGTGGTTGGCTCCTATAATCGATATCACTATGCAATTATTGCAGCAGCTCTACTGTGGACATATCACAGTCTGCTCTTTTAGATGCCTTGCCTAAACACTTGCAACCATAAAAATTGTGTTTCAAGAGTCAATTTTGTGGCCTGTCACATTTACATACACACCTTTGTAAATCTCCTACAATCATGGTTACTATTTGAAGTGCAGTTTGTTTTGCTCTGTGCCTTACTTTGTGCACCTGTAAGTAAATGAGACCCTTGCTCACTTAACAGAATAAATATGATCAGTACAAACTCTTGTTTTCTGAAAACTGTTCGGTCATCAACTAGAAAACCAGACTCACAAAAATTTGAAACTATCATTCAAAAGGGAAGATTATAGTTTACATTACTGACAAAACTCAGCTCAGTGGTTCAGTGGGACTTAGATTTAGGAATTGGCATTGGCTTTATACCATTTTTACATTTCTGCTGTCAAAACATGATTAAAACACCTCAACAATTGAAATAACCTAGGGCACTTAAAGATTCACTGCAGTGAAAATTACATTTCCTAATCTCATGTTATTGTTATTACAGGGGACCTCTTAGTTGTTATAACTGTCAGTATTATGGAAGTATGACTAATGCCCTTTGAGAAACACTGCCTCTGGCGGTCAACGGTATCAAAACGTATTAGAAATCCAGTGTACTTCCCTGTTTAGCTATTGTCATGGCAATATCTGAATGCTCCGATTCATTGGACTTAACATATTTGTGGCCAGCAGTGTGTTAATGAGGTGCACCTTAGTCTGTCAGACAGCAGACTGCTAGCTGCTTGCCGAACTATCCAAAGTCACCATCCCAAGTAATCTAAAAATACAATACATTTCTTTGGCATAAATTGTTAAATAGGTGTATGGTATGATAGTTAGAATGAGCCGAAAAATGTTTTCAGTGTGACTTTAATGAAAGGTGCAGTAACATTGTTTTTGCCGGACAGCCAAGCGGGGCCAGCCAATACTTGTATTTGTGCCTGACTAACTGACTGACTGACTCCCCATTGTTGAAACAAGCATGCACGATGTTCCCATTCATAGGCTCATCTGTAGCGCAACAATGGATCTAAATCAGTCTCTAATGTGCCTAATGTGCGCATCACGTCATATTTGTCATTTGGTGATGCACAGACCAGTAGACCAGTATCACTGTATTCAATTTGACAGAGCCTCCCGTTGTGAAAATGAAAGTTATACGCAAACACCACACAATTTGCTCCAAACTTGCATGTGTTAGTAACGTATTTGTAAACAGTGACACTTTTTAATCGGAGATGTATAAAACCGCTCAACTCTCAGACAGTTAACATGAGTGCAAAGACTGGCATATTGCCCCTGTTTACCATTGGATTTCACCGAAACACTGCTGTCACTGTAGGTAAGGACAAGTAATTAATCCTATAGAAATTTGGCATAATAGAAGCAACTTGTAACACGCCGACATATTTGCCTGATACTGCCCAATTTAAGTCTAGGGGCGCCATTTTAAGGCTCTAGGACAAAGTCTTGTGCCTGAAAACAGGCAGTGTCGCATGAATTGTGGCATGGAACATGGAATGGATTGCACTGAGTCTAATATATGTGTAGATTCAGAGCAATCCATTTTCCATGCCACATTTTATGCCACAGCACCTGTTTTAGGGCACAAGGCATTGTCCAAGATCCTGAAAATGGTGCTCTATGTCTTACTGCCTTTCAATAGGGAGGAAGTATCTTCTGGAACCTACATGATGGTCAAATGTTTCAGTTCCTGACAGACAATGTTCCCCACAGGCTGCATACGTGGTCTGGCTTTTTACTAATTTCAGCGTTCATTTCCTTTTTTACTTATACTTATTTCTATCAAGTCATCAAACTTGTCTAAATTGTGTGTCTACAGCCCATTTGGAAGGTGACTTTGAGGAGATGGAGAGCAGACTGGTATACCTGGAGACTCTATGTTGCCAGTGTGAGCAGCAGAGATTTAAACAACATCAAATCAACCAACTGGAGAACTATAAGAAGAAGAAGAGGTATGTGACATACATAATATTATTATTATTTATGGTTGCAAGCCTGTAGGACTGAATTCCTGTCATTTTTCTGTTGGTTTATTATTTCCAGGGTTTTTCCTGGCACAAGAAGAGGCTTGGGTGGTGCCTCAGCGCGACTAGTCTGGCTTTGTCAATGCAGCCAATTTAACCCCCAAACCACTTACAGTATATTCCAATGTATTCTTTTATAGACACAAGTTTTTGGCATAAACTAACATAACATTGTCCTAGTTGAGGCATTCTTCAGCTTTTAAAATACAATTTTATTCATATTTCCATGGCTTAGAGGACCAGAACACAATATTGCCAATATGTTTGCCAATATTAAAGAAATAGTTCACCCAAAAATGAAAATTCAGTCATTATCTACTCACAATCATGCAAGTTTGTTAGTCCAATCTTTAGAGTTCAAAAAGAGCAGAAAAAGAACAGAAAATATCCATATAATTACTCCATACAGCTCTTGCAGCATAATCCAAGCCAACGATCGCACAGTGAGTGGAAAAGACCTATATTTAAACCATTATTTAGTGCAAATCTTCACGACAGCCAGTTGTTTTTGAAAAACATGTCTTCTGCTCCCCTATAACAGTAGGTAACGTTATTACCTTGTGGTATTTAAGTAACCACACTCGCTGTGGACCTGTACAGGATCTGTGCTTGTTTTCCCTCGGTCAGGTAAGTAGTCAGTCATCCACACTTCGTTAATAGGCCTCTAGGGTGCGCCGTGGGCCTGTACAAAATCTGTGCTTTTGTTTACTTCCAGTAGTGGCTGACCCGCCAAGCCATCCTGGCTAATGAAGGATAAGGATGGAGTTTTAGGCGTAAAGTTTCAGCTGGCACTTGAACATGTAGCTTCTGTTATTATTTCAGTTAGTGCATATAAAGAAATATGCCTTTCAAGTTGAATTTTGATGGTTTTGATGGAAATGACTGATCTGTAGTTCACAGGCAGAGAGTCTGTGTTTTCAATTAAAAAGATTCCATTAAACAATACTGTATTTGATTGAAAATTTGGTGATTAATTTGGTCATTCTAAGTTTAAATATCTATGATTACAAGCTTCAGTCTTAAGGAAAAGAAAGAGTGATTAATCACGATTAATCACATCAAATCTGTACAAAATAATTCAGGTTTTAGTTTTTGCATTACATTAAATAAGGGCATCCTCAAATCATCATGTAGTGTGCACTAAAACATAAAATGAAATTCATTTTCAACATCATTCAAATTAAGTGCATCCTCTGTTCTCTTAGGCGCAGCATTATATATGCCTACTTCAGTAGCCAGGGGCAGGATACCAGATCCCAATTGAGCACGCAAGGACCATTGGCTTCTAGATAAATAAGAATAAACATAAGGCTCAGGACTAAAATATTGCTTCATCTCAACATATGATTTAGGTTTGACCACTTCTCTCTAAAATTCAGAGATAATTTCTGTTTAACCATGTTGACATTACAGCTTAATCTGTTTCTACAAAAGAACACCAGATCAGCCTCCGTAAAAATGGAGGAGATCGCTTTTGTCCAGGGATGCTTGTGTGCTATACACTCACTGAGCACTTTAATAGGGACACCTGTACACCTGCTTATTCATGCAATTATCCAATCAGACAATCATGTGGCAGCAGTGCAATGCATAAGATCATGCAGATACAGGTCAGCAGCTTCAGTTAATGTTCACATCAAACATCAGAATGGGAAAAAAATGTGATCTCAGTGACTTTGACCATGGCATGGCTGTTGGTGCCAGATGGGCTGGTTTGAATATTTCTGAAACTGGTGATCTCCTGGGATTTTCACGCACAACAGTCTCTAGAGTTTACACAGAATGGTGCGAAAAACAAAAAACTTCCAGTGAGCGGCAGTTCTGCGGACAGAAACGCCTTGATGATGAGAGAGGTCAGAGGAGAATGGCCAGACTGGTTGGAGCTGACAGAAAGGCTACAGTAACTCAGATAACCACTCTTTACAACTGTGGTGAGCAGATTGTCTATAAATCTGGAACTACAAGCTGGGCCAAAATTTAAAAAAAAAAATGCTACATCAATGATAATACTGCAGCAGCTTTTATGAACGCCATATCTATGTCACAAATGCCCACTGCGCATTGTATTAATAACCTTGCTGAAAGTTTTAATTGTCAAATTAGGAATGCCACTGATGACATTGCACCAGTTAAGGTGAAAATCTCTGGTAAGCAGAAAGCACCCTGGAGAAATGCTGTCTGTAAAACAACGGAAAAGAGAACGTAAATGGCGAAAAACAAAACTCCAGGTTCACTATGATATCTATAAAGAGGAGCTTCAAAACTACAACATAGAATTGAGAAATGCCAGACAATCCTTTTTTGCCAAGATCATTAGTGAAATACAAACAATGCACGTACACGGCCTTTTTCAGTGATAGGATTGTGAGAATCAGACAAACTATCAGTGTTTCCATGTCTAACAGGAAGGTTATGCTTCCATTTCCTTCACGCATAAATAATGTAAGTAATATGACAAATTTTACTGCTATTGACTACACAGCACTTGAAGACACTATGCAACAGCTTAAGTCGTCCACCTGCTGCCTTGACCCTCTGCCCACAAGCTTTTTTAAACATGTTTTTAGCTGTTTGGCGAATGAGCTATTGCAAATTGTTAACAGCTCTCTTTTGTCTGGTGTTTTCCCAAATACTTTGAAAACTGCTGTTATTAAGCCTCTGTTAAAGAAGAGTTGCCTGGATGCCTCTGTGATAAGTAATTACAGACCTATTTCCAATCTTCCTTTTATTAGTAAGATCCTGGAAAAAAATTGTCTTCAACCAGCTTAACAACTATTTAATTTCAAATGCCCACTTTGACCATTTCCAATCCGGATTTAGGCCCCAGCATAGTATTTTTTATTTATTTATACAGTTTAAAGTTACAGGGACAGTGCACATTAATAAACATTTCTGTAAATGTGCCAGTTTAGCCATCTTGGCTCATTTTCAACTGCAGTCCCTGGGCAGGTGTAATGACAGCTACAAAAGACACATAAAATACATTAAATCAGGAACAGAAATACTGTACATATAGCAGAGCACACTTCATAAGAACACATAAAATACTTTAGAACAAGGACAACAATACATAAAACAAAGCACGCTTCAGATTATTTGAATTGGTTACAGAGTATGGTCAAACACTTGATTCTCTATTAACCATGATTTTAAATTAATTTTAAATGAACGATATGTGTCACAGTCTCTAATAAGTGTTGGCAGACTGTTCCATGTGTGAGCTGCTCTCACTGAAGAAGCTGACTGTCTGAAGGCAGTCCTCCTCATAGGTATTATACAATCCCCTCTTGCCACAGACCTAGTATGTCTATCATCAGTTGTTTTCTGCTTTATAAAAGCACTAAGAGGGGGAGGAGCCAAGCCATGCAGAATCTTATAGACAAGACAAGCGTCTGTAAATTTGATAAGATTGTCCCAGCTCAGTAAATTATGATTTCTTAGGCAGTAACAATGGTGATGGGTGTTTGGCTTCCTGTCAAGCACCTTAAGAGCCTGGTGGTATACTGACTGTACAGGTTTGAGTGTTGTACTGGAGGCTTGTGCCCAGCTAGTCAAACAGTATGACAAATATGACATGATCATGGCATTAAAATATAGTGTTGCTGCCTTAGTAGTTAGACAGTTTCTGATATGGCGGAAATTTGACAAGTTGAACTTTACTACATTTGTTACCATCTTAATTTGTTTTTTAAATGTAAGATTAGAATCAATTGTTACACCAAGATATTTGAAATCAGATACCACTGTCAGCTTTTCCCCTGCAACATAAACGTTAGGTGTGAGATTATCTGTTGACCTCTTAGTGAAGAACATACAAACTGTTTTCCTTATGTTTAAGTGAAGACAGGAGTTATTAAGCCACTGAGACAGCCCTTATTAGGGTTGTGAATGATCTTCATATAAACACAGATTCAGGCAAGCTTTCTATCCTTGTACTTCTGGATGTTAGTGCTGTATTTGACACTGTTGATCACACATTATTATTAGATAGACTAGAAAATTGGGTTGGACTCTCTGGCCCAGCCTTAAATTGGTTCAAAACCTTCCTGCAAGGCAGGAACTACTTTGTGCTTATCGGTGACTTTGTCAGTATGACGTGGAGTTTCACAGGGATCAATCCTCGACCCTCTTTTATTCAACCTCTACATGCTTCCACTAGGACATATCATACAGCAAAATAGCATTCATTACCACAATTATGCAGTTGACTCCCTGTCTCTCAAGAGTAAAGACCAAGCTAGGAATCTCCATCGTATTATGGATTCCGGTCTCAATTTTAACAACCATATCAATACCATTACCAGATCAGCTTTTTATCACCTTGAAAATATAGCCAAAGTAAGGGGTCTTATGCAAAACCTGATTTAGAAAAGCTGATACACGCTTTCATTACCAGCAGGTTGGACTACTGCAAAGGTCTTTTCTCCAGTCTCCCCAAAAAAATTCTGGGGCGGTTACAGCTCATTCAGAATGCTGTTGCCAGAGTTCTAACTAAGACTAAGAAAACCAAACACATTTCACCAGTTCTTAGATCACTGCATTGGCTTCCAGTGTGCCATAGAATTGATTTTAAAATTTTGCTGCTTGTCTATAAAGCGCTAAATGGCTTAGCTCCAAAATATATTTCTGACCTGCTCTTAGGATATGAGCCATCCAGACCTCTGAGGTCATCTGGGACCAGTCTGTTAGTTGTTCCCAGGGTGAAAACTAAATCAGGTGAAGCTGCTTTTAGTAATTACGCTCCCAATTACTGGAATAAACTACCAGAAGCATTGAGATGTGCTCACACTGTCAGCTCTTTTAAAAGTCGGCTCAGAACATTCCTTTTCTCTGTGGACTTCCGCTAAATCATCTGTATGTAGATGTAACTGGTATTATTATCTTTATTTATTTCTTTTATTTCTTTTATTTATGTTTTACCTATTTTATCTCTATCTTTCTTTCTTTCTCTTTCTGTTTTACGTGAAGCACATTGTATTTGCCTTGTGTATGAAATGTGCTATATAAATAAAGTTTGCCTTGCCTAAAGTGTGTAGGGCTGCTAGAAGATGAGTTATCAAGTTATTGTTTACAAATTCTGTTACTAACACAGGGCAGTTTGGAAATTGTGAAATGTTAAGGTTCACTTTTGTTTTCATAATGAGAGACTTTGTTGGATTGAGTACAAAGCTGCTGGTCATCGCCAAATGACAGACATGACGCGATGTGACATCAGGTGCATTAGAGACTGATTTAGATCAATTTCTATACGTTGACCAACTTTTGATTTTGTGGCGGCCGTGCAGATATTGTGGCATTGCGCCACAGATGAGCCTATGAATGGGAACGTTGTGCATACGTGTTTCAACAATGGAGAGTCAATCAGTCAGTCAGTCAGGGACAATGCGAGGATTGGCTGGCCCCGCTTGGCTGTCCGGCAAAAACAATGTCACTGCTCCTTTCATTAAAGATATCCATTTAGATCAATTTCTGTACATTGACCAACTTTTGATTTTGCCTATGGGAAACACTGCAGCTTGCAATCAAAGAGGCCCTGTGTCCTCAGCTATGCCGTGGGAAATTTTTTGATTTTCCCCTAACCAATCATTAGTGGCTGACATATCCGGCCTCTCTGACATTATTTTCAGTTACACTGATGCTGGGCGTATTTACTAACCAAGCATGTCGGTAATTTGTGACAAAAATATCGTCTTTGAAAATATGTTGGTTAAGGGGTGATTTAAACAAATATTCTGCTGAAATTGCAATGAAAAACTTTTGCATGAAAGGTTCAAACTTTAGGCTCGATTGTTTCTCTGAGCTTCTCTGAGCTAGAACACGCCGTTGACTAGGGCAACACCAGACTTTCTGAATCACTCGACCAAATCTAAAGATTGGGTGGGACGAGATTCAGGAGTCTGGAACCAGGCTAGCAACGGTGACTCTAGAAACACTTTCTCTTCAATTCTGAGGGACTGACACCAAAACCTGATGTTTACCATTGATGTTTTAGATAGTTGAACATTTCTTCCTATTAAACTCTTTTGTAGCTGCACTGGAAATATCTCAACATGCTGTTACGTCATCTACATTTGGCTACTTATCCATGTGAATAGGCAAAATACACCACCAAACAACAAAATGAACCCAGGAATGCAAGGTTAGATGAAGCTCATGGGTACATGCTATATTATTATATTGTAGAAGTGGCAGGAATGTGGAGACGGACAATTTCTCTCGTTGAGAATCGCGCTGCCCAAAAACACAACAACCCTACGTCGAGCTGACGTCACATAGAAAACACAGACTTTCTTAAAGGGACCGTGTCTCCTTAACCCTGAGAAGCACACAATATAACTGCGTGTGTTAAACATACCCAAACCACAGATTATGGTGAATAATGTCCATAGAGTCCGCCACACACGTCCCCCCAGAATTCACCATAACAGAGAAAGTCAACGTGGAGGGGGACGGATGGCCCAGCTGCAACGGCTCCGCAGAACGGGAGCGGGGGCCGGGGCGCCCGCAGGAGGAACCATGGGAGCCCTGCGGCGGCGTGGAGGCAGAGTGGGGGGTGGAGGCAGGTGGAGGCGGGGCGCCCCCGCCGCGGGGCTAGGGCCAGGCCAACGGGTCGGTCCAAGTCCAGGTGAGCTGGTTTGAGGCGGTCCACAGAAACGTGCTCCGGCTTGCCGCCGACGTCCACCACGAAGTGCTTGTCCCCGGTCTCCAGGACGCGGAACGGGCCATCGTAGGGAGGTTGCAGGGGCCCACGGTGGGCGTTGTGGCGGATGAAAACGTACCCTGCCGACTGCAGACTTGTGGGGACATGAGACCGTGGGAGGCCGTGATGTGAAGTGGGGACCGGTGCGAAAACACTGCCGTTGTCCCGGAGCGTGGCCTGTTGGCGGGCTGCAGACCTGGGAGCCGTGGTGTTAGGGACAAAATCCCCTGGGACCCGCAGCGGCTGGCCGTAAACCAGCTCGGCAGATGAGGACTGGAGGTCCTCTTTAGGGGCGGTCCTGAGGCCCAGCATGACCCACGGGAGCCTGTCGACCCAGCTGCTGTCCTTGAGGCTGGCCTGAAGAGCGGCCTGAAGAGCGGCCTGAAGAGCGGCCTGAAGAGCGGCCTGAAGAGCGGCCTGAAGAGCGGCCTTCATGGAGCGATGAAACCGCTCGCACAACCCGTTGGCCTGTGGGTGGTACACGGTGGTGCGGTGGAGCTTCACCCCCAGGCCCTCTGCGACTGCGTTCCAGAGCTCGGACGTAAACTGTGGGCCTCGGTCAGAGGAGAGGTCAGATGGGGTGCCGAACCGGGCGACCCAGGACCCGATGAATGCCTGGGCCACCTCGGTGGACGTCGTCGACGACAGCGGGACGGCTTCCGGCCATCGAGTGGTCCTGTCCACCATGGTGAGGAGGTAAGTGAAACCATGGGAGGGGGGAAGGGGGCCCACCAGGTCCACGTTGAGGTGGTCGAACCTCCTTTCGGGCACCGGGAACTGCGCCAGGGGGGCTTTAGTGTGGCGGTGCACTTTAGAGCGCTGGCACTCCATGCAGGTGCCAGCCCAGTCTCTCACGTCTTTTTTGAGCCCATGCCAGACAAACCTGGCCGCCACCAGCTTTAGAGATGGCTTTTTGCCCAGGTGGGAGAGGCCATGGACGGCGTCGAACACACGCTGTCTCCACCCAGAGGGAACGACGGGCCGGGACTGACCCATGGAGACGTTGCACAGGAGTGTGGTGCCGGCGTCGTCGAAAACCACGTCCTCCAGCTGCAGCCCTGTGACAGCCGTCCCGTAAGCCTGCACGTCCGGGTCGGCGGCCTGATCAGCTGCCATGCGAGCGTAGTCAAGTCCCAAGTGAACGGCCCCCACGATGGCCCGGGAGAGGCAGTCGGCGACGAGGTTGGCTTTGCCAGCGACATGCCGTATGTCCGTGGTGAACTCCGAAATGTAGGAGAGCTGCCGCTGTTGGCGGGCAGACCACGGTTTGGCCAACTTAGCCATGACGAACGGCAGCGGTTTGTGGTCCACAAACGCTGGGAACTGGCAGCCCTCCAGCAGGAAACAGAAATGTCGAATGCCGAGGAAGAGGCCGAGGAGCTCCTGATCGAAGGTGCTGTACTTCCGTTCACTGGGGCGTAACGTGCAGCTGAAGAAAGCAAGCGGTTGCCAGGCACCGCCCACCCACTGCTCGTGCACCGCGCCGACGGCATAATCCGAAGCGTCCGTGGTGATGGCGATCGGGGCCGTGGGTGGCGGGTGCGCCAGCATTGCGGCGTTAGCCAGAGCAGTCTTACCGTCCGTAAACACCTTGTCCCTCTCCCTGGACCAGTCCACCGCGTGTTTGGGGGCCTTGCCTTTCAGAGCCTCGTACAGGGGTCGCATGAGTCGAGCAGCTTGGGGGATAAAGCGGTGGTAAAAGTTCACCATGCTGAGGAACTCTTGCAGGGACTTGATCGTGAGCGGGCGCGAGAAGTTCGTGACGGCGTCCACCTTTGACGGGAGGGGGACTGCCCCGTCTTTGGTGATGCGGTAACCAAGGAAGTCGATGGTGGTCAGCCCGAACTGGCACTTGGCTGGGTTGACGATCAGCCCGTGCTGGCTGAGCCGTTTGAAGAGAGTCCGAAGGTGGGACAGGTGTTCCGCTTTGGAGGTGCTGGCGACGAGGATGTCCGATGAAAAGGAAAGGCAGGTCCCGTAGCACCGAGTCCATGAGGCGCTGGGCGGTCTGTGTGGCATTCTTAAGGCTGAACGACATGCGCAGGAACTCGAACAGTCCAAATGGGGTGATCACCGCCATTTCGGGGACGTCCAGCGGGTGGACAGGCACCTGGTGGTATCCACGAACGAGGTCCACTTTGGAAAAGATGACTTTCCCCGCCAGGTGGTTTGAAAAGTCCTGGATGTGCGGAACCGGGTAGCGGTCCGGCGTTGACACGTTGTTGAGACAGCGGTAATCGCCGCACGGGCGCCACCCGCCGTTGGACTTCGGGGCGATGTGGAAGGGTGAAGCCCACCGGCTGTTGGAGCGGCGAATGATGCCGAGGCGCTCCATAGTCTCGAACTCTGTCCTGGTGATGGCGAGCTTGGCCGGGTTGAGGCGCCGGGCCCGGGTGTAGACTGGGGGGCCGGTGGTGGCGATGTGGTGTTCCACCCCGTGCTTGGCGGTGGATGACGAGAAAGTGGGCTGTGTGAGGTCCGGGAACTCGGCGAGAAGACGGAGAAACTCGTCCACGGCAGAGTGCATGCTAGACAGTCTGATGGAGTCTGCTCCGCTGAATGTACACGCGTATGAACTGAAGGTGACAGCGTCAATCAAGTGGCGGTGTTTGACATCCACCAGCAGTCCACAGGCGCATAGGAAATCCGCGCCGAGGAGGGAGACGGTCACTTTCGCCGTGACAAAGTTCCAGCCGAACCGCTGTCCGCCGAAACACAGCGCCACGTACCTCGTGCCGTAGGTGCGGATGGGGCTGCCGTTAGCGGCTTCCATGGGGGGGCTGTGTCCGCCGGCCAGGATGTCCACTCCCGATGTGGGCAGGACACTTCTCTGCGCGCCCGTGTCGCACAGGAAACGCCGTCCGGAGATGGTGTCCTGGATGAACAGCAGCCTGCCTGTTCGGCCGACGCTCAGGGCCACTACTGAGCGCCGGCCCTGGCGTTTCCCGCCACGCTGAAGATGCATGGCGATCGGCACCACTTGGCTTTGGGCCCAAACTTTGCGTGGTAAAAACACGAGGAGCTGTTGCTACGGCGGCGACCGTTGTGCCTCCAGGCAGTGGTGAAAGAGCTGGGGCAGGAAGCAGCGCGGCCGCGCAGTGTTGTTGACTAGCCAGGAAAAATTTATCAGCCTCCTCGGCCAGAGCACGGCAGTCAGTGATGGCGGTGATCGCCAGAGCAGCCCGTACCTGGGAAGGCAGCTGTCGCAGGAACAGGTGGACAAAGAGGAAATCGGGTTTGTGCCCACCCAGGAGATCCAGCATCCTGTCCATGAGCTCAGACGGCTTGCTGTCGCCGAGGCCTTGCAGAGAGAAGAGCCGGCTAGCCCGCTCGGCGTCGGAAAGTTCAAAAGCTTTCAACAGATGGGCTTTGAGTGTCTCATATTTATCCTGCTGCGGGGGAGTTTCGAGGAGGCTCACCACTCGGGATGCAGTTGAACTCCCGAGGGCCGACACCACGTAAAAGTATCTTGTGGCGTCCACGGTGATCTCCCGAAGCGCAAACTGCGCTTCCGTCTGGGCGAACCAGGCTGAGGCCGACAATTCCCAGAACTCCGGCAGTTTGAGGGAAACTGCGTTAGTCGCCATGTTCATGAAGAGCTGTCACTGGAAACATCCAGCAGACAAACGTCGGGGTCACCAGTGTAGAAGGGGCAGGAATGTGGAGACGGACAACTTCTCTTGTTGACTACACCAACTCGTGTGTCATTTATTTGAAACCCACAGAGCCAGACAATTTACATCGCTCTGCCCAAAAACACAACAACCCTACGTCGAGCTGACGTCACATAGAAAACACAGACTTTCTTAAAGGGACCGTGTCTCCTTAACCCTGAGAAGCACACAATATAACTGCATGTGTTAAACATACCCAAACCACAGATTATGGTAAATAATGTCCATAGAGTCCACCACAATATATTATATATATTATATTATATATATATAATATTATTAGGGGTCCAAGCACCGCAGGTGCTGGAACCCTATTGTTTTTGTAAGGATTATCATTATTATTATTCCGTTTCCACTTCTGCCCTAAAAGTATGTGGATCTCAGAAACCGTAAGAGCTACAG
The DNA here is from genome assembly GCF_048128805.1 of Centroberyx gerrardi. Taxonomy (NCBI): domain Eukaryota; kingdom Metazoa; phylum Chordata; class Actinopteri; order Beryciformes; family Berycidae; genus Centroberyx; species Centroberyx gerrardi. The sequence continues at coordinate 31,467,289 of NC_136008.1, read as the reverse complement.
CGACCAAACTTGGCAGATAGGTCCAAAGTCTCAGACGCTACTCAGGCAACGAATTGGCCTCATGGTGGTGCTATAGCAAGCAACTTTACGTATTGGCCTGTAACTTCTGATCCGTAGGTTGTAGAGTCAAAATTCCCTTTCCACTGGATTCCCTGGGTCATTCAGCATTTAGCCGTATAGGCCACGCCCATTTCCGCCAGACTAGATTTTCCGCCATTTTTAATTTTGTCTGAAAGTGTTTTTTCGCTACTCCTCCTAGGCCGTTCATCTGATTCACACGAAACTTGGTGTGGAGCATCTTGGGACCGTCCTCTTTCAAACTTCTATTTGGATAATTGATTGCCCAAATGGGTTGGCTTTTATCAACCGATAAACTTTTAACAAAACATGCCCTAACACAAAATAAGCCATAAGTCCTTGACCATTCGTCTAATCAAGCTAAAATTTGTAACACATGTTGAGGAGTGTTGCTTGAGCACGCCCACAAAAGCATTTGGAGTTCCATCACTTGTGGGCACTATAAATGCAAAAAGTTTATATCTCATAATTGACTGAATGGATTTTTATCAAACTTTGTACACATGTTCTAAGACCATGTCCAAGTCGATGTAATTGATTAATGGAGTGCACTAATACAGTTAGAATACTCTAAGGCTTTAAACAGCCGATAGATTTCCACCAGTGGACTCACTAGCCTAATGGTTAATGCATAGGTCTGCAATGCAAAAGTTGTGGGTTCAAATCCCGTGGGTAACACTGTCGCCTCACATTACTCAACTTGTGATAACTAAGCGTAATGTCTTAAGTTTCTTATTTTTGGACAAATTACCATATTGTGCTTGTACCCCGTCCATTGCTGCTTGTGGCTATATTTATTTATTATTATAATTATTATTATTATTATTATTTTTTTATTATGTTCATGATTTTTATGAACTTTACACTGATGTGTGTATGTGATGTATGACTGATATGCAATGTAATTGTTGTAGCCTAATGTGGTATATGTGATATATGTGCCTATGTGTGTGTTTGATATGTTGTTTAATTTAGAGTGCAATGGAATGGAATGACAGCAACTTTTTTATGGTCCAAGACAAATTTCTCCATGGAGACCAATAAAAAATCTAATCTAATCTAATCTACATCACCCATAGCTATTTTTAACAGTGATAAAGTGATTCCTGTAACCTGAATAACACCTTAACGAGCGTATGGACATTACCTGGGTTACTCTGGCATGGAAACGTAGCCAGTGCTTCTAACATGAAAATAGACAGTGACATTATGGTAACATTGTTTGTGTTTGTGTTTTAACAGGAGGGAGCTGGAGGCCCTGAAAGGTGAGCTGCCACACTGTCATCAAGCCTTACTGCTGTACAACACCCTTCCTACTTTACAACACAAACATTCTAACTACTTCACAACACAAACATCTTGATTACTGTACAATACAAACACTCTTACTCCTTACAGTGCAAACACTCATGAATCTTCAATACACTGTGACTACTTTACAACACAATCTCCCTACATAACAGCACAAACACCCAGACTACTCTACAACACAAACACTACAGCACAAACATTCTAAAACTCTTACTACTACACTATACATCAGTACAGTACTACTTCAATAACAAACACTGATTATTCTATTGGACAGCCTGACTACAACACACACTTACTACTTAACAACACAAACTATTTTACAACACAAACTCTTACTGCTTTTCAACACACTCTGACCACTTTACCATGCAAACACAACACAACCATCCTTACTACTTACAACATAAACACAGAGTACAGCACAAACAGCCTTACTACAACACAAACACTAGTTGACAACATGAACACTTACACTTGACACTTTGACTAACACTTGTTACTTTACAACACAGACTCTGATTACTTTACAGCACAAACGCTGACTATTTTACAACACAAACACTTTTACGTAATGTAATAATATTGTAATAATATTGATCAATATGTAATTACTGTTCAAGGGAGAGCATGTACAGGTTTGGAATGTTCAACTGGGTGATTTTTTTCTCACATCATATCCAATAGTGATCTGATCTTCACCTATTCTAATACAAACTGTTTATCTGATGCAACACTAAAACACAAATCTACAAAAACCACCAGGATGTGACACATTTGTGAGTCAACTGACATCCAAACCATTTAACCATATATCAGCATACATGTCCATGTAATACATAGAAAATCTTTGCTGCACAAAAAACCCTAAATAGACCCTACAGGATTCTGTGATTCTGTGATCGCAGAAGTTACCGCCGAAAATAGGTCCACCCGCGGAAAACGTGTTCATCCGTTTCTCAATTCACTCTCAAAAACATGCATTTTTCAAAATTACCACTAGATATCACTAGGGTATTGGCCCTTTTCACATTGTCATGATAACGGCTTCCGAATTGAGAAACAGGTGCATTACAACTTCCTGTTGCCAGCTCTGGCCTTCACTAAATCCACAACCTGCCCAAAATGAACATTGGTGAAGGACTTTTTTTATTGACTCCTAGATCTAAACTAGAGAAAGGCTACAAGTTCCCTCTTCGATTATGAAGGTGAGTTTTAGTTTCAGTTTCTCCTCGTCTGCTGTCATCTCTTGGCAGTCATCACCTCATTTGCATAACGTTACATTATGGGGCTCATTCATAAAACTTACCGGCAGGTTTAGTGTGACGTTAGGGGCAGATACAGTCACGATGTTTTCTCATTCATAAAGGTGAAATACTGGGACGTTATTTGCGTTACCGTTCTCCCCATACTTCCATCCCTTCTGATCATTTACATATTGTGAAAGCGATTCATAAAAGCACACCGTGCCGCAAAAAATACCACCTGTTTTAGTCAGATGGTACATTTTAGAAATGAATGTTAACTAATGAAGACAAATACAAATTAGGCTATATAAAAAAAAACAATAAATAAAGTCACATTGTTCGTCGGGCTTGCAATTATTAATTAACGCTCTGATTGCGGTTGTAAACAGCAGTTTACATCTGATTTGATTCAGTTTATCATGATGAAGAGAAGATGACCATACGCATATCCCATAAACTTTTTAGCAGATGCTGGAGTGAAGCAGAGCTAGTAAGTATTTAAGAAAGGGAACGCTGCACAATGCTCCCATATATTTATTTTACAGTGGTTCATTTTCATTCCATCTTGTTAATGTTTAGCCTAGACATGTGGAGGTTCAACCCTTTTATTTTTCAAGAGTTCCAGTTGAATACAGTAGGAGTTTAAAGGATAACGCTGGTGTTTTTTAATGCATTTCTTACCGCCTATGAAAATAACAATGCGTTTGCTCTACTCCCATTACTTTCCAACCTCCCACGTATCCTTTTTAGCCTACAAACCGGAAGTTATTGGCTCCAATTGTAAGCTAAAAACCTTTACATACAGCTCACAAAGACATAGTTTCAATTTTAAAAAGCGCTAACTGTTACCATGAAAAGTCAGGCTACTGTAGTTATTACCAAATCAAATTCAAATAGGAACAAATTCTTCATTACGCCGGGGATTATTTTCAGTGCTACAGAACTACTTTCCAGAGATCAAAAATGTGTTTACGGTCAGTTTATTAAGTTGTTTGAGGAAAAAGTAGGCTGGCCCGGTATATGAAATATGCTGACCCGACCAACGGCATGGCTCTTTGACATGTTTTTAATCATTTTTTTAATACAATGGAGTTCTATGGCTACTGAGATGTGGCTTTATTGGGCATCGGCTACAGGGACGAGACTTGTTAGCAAAATAAATTAATTGCTGATTTTGTTATTTTCATAGGATTTGTTGACGGTAAGAAATGCATTAAAAAACACCAGCCTTATCCTTTAAAAGGAGCATGTTTATTTTATGAAATTATTACAGACCTTTTAACTGGATTGATGAATAAATATATATTTTTCAGAATAATTTATCATTTTTGTCTGTTTTTGCTAATGTCCGTGGAATATCGCACAATAATGATTTCTAGCCGCAGAATTACTGATTATTACTGATTTTTTTTCCACGGAATCCTGGAGGGACTACTTAAAATGTACCTTCTTCTTCTAATCAAAGAGACAAAGTTGTATACTCTCAAATAACTCTTGTAACTCTTGAAACAAATAAAGATGACCTTATTCAGCAGTGATATGTACTTAAAAGTCATTAAATCTAAAACACAAATAATTGGATGAAATTAACTGTGACAGATCCTCTTTTGGTTTGCTTCCTTTTCAGAAAGAGGCAAAAATAATTAATAGGGAGGGAAGGGAAAAAAAATAAGCAAAGAACAACAATTTTGCAAATAACCCACATGTTGCTATGAAGAAGCTATCCTCAAGCATGAGGTTCATGTATCATGTATGAATCTCTGTTGCTATACTAAGTAACATTAAAAACACACAATTTTGAAAATGCTGTGTTTTTCTCAAACATGTAGACATATAGCAAAAAATTAAACAATGGTGTTATTTAGGTGTTATTATTTATTTTGTGCTATGCATGAATAGAAGTGAGAGAGATTTCTTACCATGACATTTTAATGAGTTGAACGCTGAAGTACACAAATTTGGTCAGTGAACAGAAATAAGGGAATGGTCATGTTTATGATCACTGCTTTATGTGAGGCAGATGCTGTGATCTGTGGCTTTAAAACCCGGGGGATAAAACAGAAAAATTGTCAGTAGCTAAGATGTCATGCATGAGTGCAAACGACAGAGAACAGGCTATCAGCATGCTATGTGTCGGAAGTACACAGTTAGAGGTTGCTCAGTGCTTTGGCGTCCATCATTCCACCATATTACACTTGAGTAGGTGCTATAGACAGACTGGTAGCACCAGAGATCGACCGCTCCCAGGGCAGCCACATGTTGCGACGCCTCGTCAGGATCAGCACATCCGGCTAGCGCATCTCTGGGACAGGTTCCTTTCACCATCTGTGACAGCTGCCGAGACACCTAGAAGATACAGACCACGAATCAGCAGCATGACCATCCGTCGACGCCTCTGAGAGCACAGTATCCAAGCTTACAGGGCCCATGATCCTGACGGACAATAGATTAGATGATAGATTACTTAGTTTTTTAAAGTAAAATGAAAAAGCTGTACAGTTTGTGCAGGAATGTGCAAAATGTTGACCAGAGAATGTGCAAAGGTTAACAGTATGGAGTATAGAGAATATGTTCACTGTACAGAGATCAAAAAGATGTCCAAAAGGATGTATGTATGGCAGTGTGACCGCTTTGGAGGTGGTTCAGTAATGGTTTGGGCCACAATATGTTTCGGATGGTGTTCAGAGCTTGTGGTTATCGATGGTAATTTGACAGGCCAGCGTTACCTGCAGGATATACTGAGGACTCACGTGGTACCACACATCCAGCAAAACAGACATGTGACTTTCATGCATGATAATGCACGTCCAAATGTTGCACATCTTTGCAGTACCTATCTGTAGAGAGAGAATGTGAATGTCCTAGACTGGCCTCCATACTCCCCTGACATGAACCCCATCGAGCATGCCTGGGATATGTTGGACCGCCGTGTACGCAATCGCGTACCGCAGCCCACCACGCTGGCCCAACTACATACAGCTCTTCTGGAAGAGTGGCCAAGGATCCCTCAGAGGCACATCAATGGACTGATAACATCAATGGACTGAGAACAAGCTCTGGTCTGGGACATCTTAGGAGATAGCAGTCGGTCAGTAAGTGTTTTGAATCTTTGTTTCTGGGATAGATTTGGACTTAGGCTGTTGTCAGGCTTTGTTGCGGTTGAGCACTTCCTGGTTTTACTCTCTGAGTTTTGGTAGGTGGGTCAGGTGACGTGGGTCGCGTCCTCTACCTGTTGCTTTGTTGTAGAAATCTGAAAGGGGCAGGTTCAGCCATGATAACGAGCACAGCTGTGGCATTTCCTGGTATTTAAACACTTAAGTTGCACTGTAGCATCAGTGGAAGCGTCAGCCCTTGTATGTCAGCCCTTCTTGTGTAAAGACCTAATTGTGTAAAGACCTTTGAGTCTAATAGGATAAGGACACTAATAAGTTATTCTTATCTTATATTTACTCTCTTTGCCTGCCTTCTCACTCACCATGTGCTACCAATATATCCCTGTCATCCAGGGCAACTGAAAAAATCACATCACTCACATAAAAACTCACTCTCAGAAAGGCCTCATCCACTCCCACCTCTTTTCTTTTGGCCTATGGAATTGTCAGTCTGCTGTAAATAAAACTGAATTTATCTAAGCACTTGCAAATCTATCCAACATTCAGGTACTAGCCCTGACGGAAACCTGGATCCATCCAGAAAACACAGCCACACCGGCTGCACTTTCAGCTGACTCTACTTTCTCCCACATACCTCGTTCCGTTGGGTGTGGAGGTGGTACGGGTGCTCACATTTCCAAAGACTGGAAATTTACTAAGCTTTCTCCTCTAAGCAATAACTCCTCCTTTGAATACCATGCAATCATGGTTACCGCTCCTGTTAAGCTGTTTGTGGTTGTCATATATCGCCCACCAGGTCTGCTGGGGAACTTTGTAGTTGAACTGGACATGCTATTCTTAGCCATTCCTGAAGGTGGCACCCCACTGATTGTCATGGGGGACATGAATATCCATCTTAACAAACCCCAAGCGGCTGACTTCCTTTCACTTCTGTCCTCATTTGACCTCAAACAGGTCTCCACCCCCCCACACCCAAAGCTGGCAATACACTCGATCTGATTGTGACTTGGAACTGCTCCACAGCAAATCTGACTGTCACCTCACACTGGCTCAGCTTTCCAATGAGACCTCCTCTCTAAACAATCTCTGCCCCCTCTCATCCAAACCTGCTCATAACACAGCCCTCCACCACCTCCACCCTCCACTTTGCTCACTGCTGACATCTTCGCCTCCTTCTTTACTGATAAAGTTTCTGTCATCAGTAATCTGTTCTCTGAGCCTGACTAGCTCAGTCTGCCCTCCCCAGCTAACAGGGCCTCACTCCTCTCATTCTCCCATCTTACCGAGGAGCAAGTCTCCAAGCTTCTGCTCGACTCTCGTCCCACTACCTGTCCGTTGGACCCCATATCCTCCAACCTCCTGCAGGCCATTTCACCCACACTTATCCCTGCAGTCACACACATCATCAACTCCTCACTTACAACGGGTGTGTTCCCCACTGCATTTAAGCAAGCTCGGGTTACCCCGCTGCTAAAGAAAGCTACACAATTACAGGCGGGTTTCACTCCTCCCCTTCCTTTCCAAGATACTTGAGCGCACAGTCTTTAATCAAGTCTCTGAATTCCTTTCTGAGAACAACCTGTATGATCCTAACCAGTCTGGCTTCAAACGAGGACACTCTGCCGAGACTGCGCTCATGTCTATAGTGGAAACACTGCGATCAGGTAGAGCTGCTGGTCAGTCTTCTGTACTAATGTTGCTAGACCTATCGGCTGCCTTTGACACGGTTAACCACCAAATCCTTCTCTCCACACTCACTGAGCTTGGCTTCTTAGGATCTGCTTTCCGCTGGTTTGAGTCCTACCTCTCAGGGAGATCTTTCAGAGTGTCTTGAAGGGGGGAAGTGTCTAAATCCCACTGCTTGTCCACAGGGGTACCTGAAGGGTCAGTGCTTGGACCCCTTCTCTTTTCAATATACACCACCTCACTTGGTGCAGTCATCCACTCACATGGCTTCTCATACCATTCATATGCTGACGACACCCAGCTCTTCCTATCATTCCCGCCAGAAGACCCCACAGTCTCTGCTCTTGCCGATATCTCGGCATGGATGAAGGAATGCCACCTTCAGCTTAACCTATCAAAGACTGAGCTCCTTGTCATCCCAGCCAGTCCCTCTATACAACAACAAATCAGTATCCAGCTCAAATCAGTTCAGCTCATTCCCGCAAATCTTCCCGAAACTTGGGTGTCTTGATTGATGACCAACTAACCTTCAAGGATCATGTGGCTTCTGTTGCTTGGTCATGTCGATTTTCCCTGTACAACATCAGGAAGATTAGACCCTACCTGTCTGAACATGCAGCACAACTCCTAGTACAGGCTCTTGTAATATCACGCCTTCACTACTGCTAGTCCTTACTGGCAGGTCTCCCGGCATGTACGCTCAAACCTCTGCAGATGATCCAGAACAGCACATGTCACTCCGCTGTTCATATCCCTCCACTGGCTCCCATTTGCTGCCCGCATCAAGTTCAAGTCCTTGCTCACCTACAAAGCAGCAACCAAAACAGCTCCCACCTACCTGAACTCCCCCATTCAGGTCTACGCTCCCTCCCGCTGACTACGCTCTGCCGATGAGCGGCGCCTGGTGCTGCCACCACAACAAGGCCCTAAGTCTCTATCCAGACTCTTCTCTTCTGTGGTTCCTTGGTGGTGGAATGAGTTAGCAAACTCCATTTGATCCGCAGAGTCCCTCTCAATCTTTAAGAAAAGGCTAAAGACCAAGCTCTTTCACGAACACCTTCTCACCTGATGGACTGTGTAATTACTTAAAAAATAAAAATAAAAATAAAAATCTTTATCTGCCTCTATGCACTGCCTCTTGGCACCTATGTCCTGTCGGACTAGAACTTAGCTTTATGGCACTTACTCTCGTTGTTCTCTCCTGACTAGACCCTTGTGACATGGATAATCCTAACCCTAGACACCTTAGCAACCACGTAATACATCCTAGCAACCACCTAGAGACACCCTAGCAACCGCCTAGTACACCCTAGCAACCACCTAGAAACACCCAAGCAACCATCTACAAAACACTCTAGCCACCACTTAGAGACACCCTAGCAACCACTAGAAACACCCCAGCACCCACCCAGAAACACCTAGCAACCACTAGAAACACCCTAGCAGCCACCTAGAAACACCATAGCAACCACCTTGAATACCCTAGCAACCACCCAAAGTTTTACCTGGGACATGCGCGTCGTCAATAAGCTTTTGGCTTAATTTTGAATGTATCTGAAGTAGGGATGGGGATCTGATTATCTCATGATACGATGCAATATGCGATATGGGGCTCACGATTCAATACAACCATGATACAATGTAATAAATAAAGGTTCAATGACAAATGACAAAGTCTGACTGCAGAATTATGTTTATTTCTGAGACACAAATCTTTTTAACAATGGCATTGGCTTGCTAGAATGTAAACAATTTAAAAATGTCAGATCAAAGTACAAATAATATAATTTGAATGGAGAGTTTGTCAAGCCGTCCCATTTGTGATTACTACAGCAGAATAAAATGTAGCTAATATCACAGTTCATTTTTCTGCCTTACGATACGTGTTGTCTCATTTTTGCATTGTGATATATTGAATTTCGATATATTGTCCCATCCCTAATCTGAAGCTATGCTTATGGTACATAGTAGTAACACATTCCTGGTGACTCAAAATGAATTAATGGTTTGTTTGACAGCAAACATTGCAATGTTATGTACATTATACATTAAAATTATTATATGAGTGTAAAAAGGCATGTTCCACACTTTGTGGAATTGTCTGTTATTTGGTACATTTTGAGAGTGCAGTGGAGTTGAGAACAGTGGAGCCACAGGACTCACCACTGACTGTAGCAGGGTGACTCCACCATGACAGAGGGAGGTTGACCTCTTGATGTCCCAACATGTAACTCAACATAGTGACTATTTAAATGATATTGATATTTTAGCATCTGTTTCCTCTACATACTACAGCTGCTTTTAGGGAAACTGATGGTTAAGTACTAAAACTCAACAACGCAACACAACAAGTTCAAATATTAGGTATTAAGTCACAGTCACTAACTGTGCTATTGCAATTTCCACCCCCATGCCATATGGCGGTGATAGGTTGTAGATAACTCATTTGAATATCTAGTGACACCCTGACTAATTGTGTTATTAATGGTATACTGTGAAATACTAAAGAGTTTGTAAAGTACTGTAAAATGTTTTTTTTTCCTGGTTCTAGTGGAGCTGGACTCTGAACATGCCCAGAAGGTGGCTGAGCTGGAGCAGGCCACGCAGCAGAAACTTAAGGAACAACAGAAAATCTATGAGGAAGCTTTTAACCAAGACATGGAACAATATCTATCTACTGGATACCTACAACTCAGAGGTAACTAAGTTAGACTAAACTAATTCATAGCTAAACTAAATAACAGTTTTCTAAATGCCATTAAAAAGAGTTTTACAAACAAGATAAAAACTATAAGCCAATAAGATAATCAACAAAAAGACCAGGCATTTTTATGGCACAGTTACATTATATTTTATGCCAGTTACATTATAGCTACAATAGCAGCAATATGGCAACCAGGCTCGGTCTAGCCATTTAGTAGTTTATATGGAACATTTTCTGTACCGCATTCTAACAATAAATTATTATATCTAATAATAAAAACGTACGTCTTCAAATAACAAATGACCACAACTAATAATGCATGCTGACATCATCAAAAATCACAATATACACTTCAAATAATGAAGATTAACCATCAAATAACAAACATTAGCGAGCTAATGTTTATTAGCTAGCTGGTTGAATTGCATTATATCAGTTAGCTAGCTAGCTGTCCTTAGCAAGGGGCAGTAAAGGGATCCTGTGGCTGGCCGAGAGGTTTAGCTAATGGGCAGAAAATTCTGCTTCATGTCATGCATATTTTGATGGGCTATTCCAACTGGACGACTAACGATACAGATAAACCTTTTTCATTCATATCCAAGCATCATATAACATTTGCCATATTTTTGAGTCATCAAAGCTAGCCAATGCATTTGAAGAGTGCAAGTGTTTATTATTAGATGTTCACATAATTTATTGTTGGATTGTGGCACAGGGAGAAAAAATAAATTATATAAAAAAACATTTAAAAAAAAAACATTTTTTAGTATTCATTCAGAATAATTTTTAAGCCTATAGAAAATCTAAAACAATGGCAAAACAGTTTAGTCAGGGGAGAGAAAGAAGTAAGGAGAATGATGTAGTGTGTATTAAACCTTTAAAAAAAATTCAAGAAAAATTCCCATGCATACTTACTAATTTTTTCCCATTCATTTCTATAATGAAATTAACATTGTCTGACAAAAGATTTGGAAAATATTACCTTATTTATTAGGAAAAATGCATAAAGTACCATTTACAGTAAAACATTTCAATGCACTGTGGGCTCTATTTTTGATGTATCAAAAATGTATCATTTGTCAGGGACAGTCAGAAAAATCAAATACTCTAAATGTGTGCCTGTAAAAAAAATTTTTTTAACCCATTTAAGCCTACTGGCAACTATAGTTGCCAAAGGGTATAGTTGTCATTTCTCATTAATACACGTTTTTTTGCTTTAAATGTTTTTTTATTGTGATAGCCTGCAAGAAAACAAACAAATAATAATAATAATAATGGAAAAAAAAAAACAACCATCCACTTATTTCCTGTCACATGATGTTCTTCCTGGCGGTACTTCCTGATGGTATGGCAGTGGCAAAACCTCCCAAAAAAAGGTCATTTTCATATAATCATGATAGCTTAATTTTTAACATAAATCTACTTAATCATGAAGGTCTCTAGTATCACCCAATCAAAACAAAACATAAATCAGATCTATTGTTTTTTCTGTAGCTAGTCTAATGTCTGGGTGGCAACTATAGTTGCCGGTGGGCATATACCTTGTACATAATAACTAAAGCCTACTAACTGCCAGCACGATTGCTTGTAACTTCCTCATTTTTAATGACAGAATAATATATCATAACTCACTTTAAATTATGCTGAAAATTTAGTACAATTTCAAAATGAAATAAAATGGCTGCCGGTTTAACAATGTGGCAACTTTTGCTCATTCAGGCAGCTCTATGTACACATAGTATATCTCAAATGAAAACCGAGAATAAGCAGATTTCATATTGATGAATTAAGAAACTATAATATAAAGAGAAATACAATTATATACATTTGGCTTTAGCACAGTGAAATTTAGACAACAGTGAGTCACCATTTAACTGATGATATCAGATCTACTGTTGTGAGTCAATGAACACTAATAACACTATGAACACTAATAAAATGAGTTCTAAAATAATTGCAATTCTCTTTCAGGTGCACATTGGTAGAGGTTTTAGATGTTCTTCATGCTGATGAACTATCTGCAATTGCCTTAAACGTTACAATGGTGCCAGAGACGGAGCAGAATGCATACAATACTGATGACATGGCATGCGATTTTGGGCAACATCTAGAACCTCCCACTTATAAATAGTTATTTTGAATAATAGGAATGGGACGATCTGCTTATCTCACAATACAATTCAGTAGGCGATATGGGGTTCAGGATTCAATACAACCACGATACAATGTGATCAATAAAAGTTCAATGACAACAAAATCTGACTGTGCAGACCACAATCTTTCTAGCGATGGCATTGGCTTGCTAGAATGAAAAGAACAATTTAAAAATGTCTTTATAAAGTGCAAATAATATAATTTCAACAGAGAACTTGTGAAACTGTGA